>NW_026646679.1:0-130464 GCF_949987535.1 Balaenoptera acutorostrata
GAACAGGAGGTTAAAGGTGCTGATTCTCCAAGGAGGGAGATGGCTAGTAAATCGGCTGGAATGGCGAACCCGAGCAAAGGAGATGAGAAATGAGGTGCGTTTTAGAAACCTTTCCCGATCACACGGTGTACCATCTTCTGGGTTTCTCATGCCTGTTTTCGACGTAGGAAGATGCCCTTGAACCTGGAGATTTGGGACCCATGGGATGGGTACCATGCAGTATTACTTGAAAGGGTCTGCGTTGGCTCACCCAACCTCACCGAACCTCTCAGCCCCAAGAGTGTCCACCCTTATGTCTCAATCAGCTGTGGGTCTAGATATGGTCAATCCAGGTTGCATCACAGCCCTGAACGAATTTTGTAAGAATTTCTCTCTCTTTCACTGTCTTTGTTTCACGGGTTTTGAAAGAGTAATTTATTTTTATAATGGGGTTTAGCTGCTTTTCACGGTGTGTTTATGCCGCTTTACACACCCTTGACTCACTTACGGAGAGATATCAATACATAGGTTAGATGATTCTTACTAGTCAGATATATTCTTGTGCGGTGAATAGGGGGTGTTGAGTCCAGTTCACTGACAAGGAGTAGGTCTTGTCTATTACATATTGGGTTTATAGAACGGTATCTGAGCTAATTTGAAACCCTTGTTTTATGCATCACCCCACCTCACCTTGCCCGTTCAGCAGCCATAGTGTGTTTTCTAAACGTGTGACTCTGTTCTGTTTTGTAATCAGTTCAAGTGTAGCGGTTTTTACATTCCCTCTCGAAGTGATATCTTATGATAAGTGTCTTTTTCTGTGTGACTTATTTCACTTAGAATCGTCGTACCTAAATCCACTCATCGTGCTGCTACTAGCCTTATGACGTTGATTTCATGGCTGAGTGATATTCCATTGTACATGAGGACCACAAGTTCTTTATCCATTTTTCTCTTTCCTAGGATATTTAAGGTGTAATGAAGTGGGGGTTCTTGTCAACAGAGCAGCCCTAAACTTTGGGGTGCCTGTGTCTTGCTGATTTTTAGTTTTCCCAATTTATACGGCCATGAGTGGAAGTGCCCTATGCTGTCCAAGCTGTGTTTTTTAGATGTTTCAGAACACACCGTACACTTCTCCAGAGTGGCTGTTGGCAATTTACATCCCACCCATCAGCGTAGCAAGGCTCCCATTTCTCCATGGCCGGTCCTGCATTTCTGGTTTGGACACTTTTTTCCGCATGGCCCTTTTGCCCGCTGGGAAGCGAGACTTCTTTGGAGCGCTGATTGGCCTTTCCAGGTTGCTTGGTTGGCCAAAAAGGGCGTATGCGTTTTTTCCTGAATATATTCAGGAAAAAACGCATACGCCCTTTTTGGCCAAGGGCATCATTGTCCACGTTTTGCCGCTTTTCATGTGCTTTCAAGGCGATTCGAATCTACCTCCTGAAATCTGTTTCCTGCAATTCTGCCTTGCTTTCAAAGCCTCTTCGTTGCCTTCCCTTAATATATTTGTGGACGAGAGGTATCATTTAAAACTCTGCAGGTCTGTGAATTGCAGTGCCCCTGAGCTCCATTTTTCAACTCGCTTTTTTGGGAGCTGGCCGCAAAAGCGCAGGATTGCTTCAGGCCCTCTTCTGGTTCTGGGGGGCAGGCTGAGCTTGTGCTTAATTCTTCTTCCTGATGGGAAAATAGAGTGACCTGTGCCTGTCCCAACACCTAGAGCTAGTCTCTCATTGGTTCCCCCTCTTCCCGTTCATCCTCAGGACAAATTGCAACCTGTACGGAACAGGAGGTTAAAGGTGCTGATTCTCCAAGGAGGGAGATGGCTAGTAAATCGGCTGGAATGGCGAACCCGAGCAAAGGAGATGAGAAATGAGGTGCGTTTTAGAAACCTTTCCCGATCACACGGTGTTCCATCTTCTGGGTTTCTCATGCCTGTTTTCGATGTAGGAAGATGCCCTTGAACCTGGAGATTTGGGACCCATGGGATGGGTACCATGCAGTATTACGTGAAAGGGTCTGCGTTGACTCACCCAACCTCACCGAACCTCTCAGCCCCAAGAGTGTCCACCCTTATGTCTCAATCAGCTGTGGGTCTAGATATGGTCAATCCAGGTTGCATCACAGCCCCTGAACGAATTTTGTAAGAATTTCTCTCTCTTTCACTGTCTTTGTTTCACGGGTTTTGAAAAGTAATTTATTTTTATACTGGGATTTAGCTGCTTTTCACGGCTGTGTTTATGCCGCTTTACACCCCCTTGACTCACTTACAGAGAGATATCAATACATAGGTTTGAAGATTCTTACTAGTCAGATATATTCTTGTGCGGTGAATAGGGGGTGTTGAGTCCAGTTCACTGAAAAAGGAATAGGTCTTGTCTCTTACATATTGGGTTTATGGAACGGTATCTGAGCTAATTTGAAACCCTTGTTTTATGCATCACCCCACCTCACCTTGCCCGTTCAGCAGCCATAGTGTGTTTTCTAAACGTGTGACTCTGTTCTGTTTTGTAATTCAGTTCAAGTGTAGCGGTTTTTACATTCCCTCTAGAAGTGATATCTTATGATAAGTGTCTTTTTCTGTGTGACTTATTTCACTTAGAATCGTCGTACCTAAATCCACTCATCGTGCTGCTACTAGCCTTATGACGTTGATTTCATGGCTGAGTGATATTCCATTGTACATGAGGACCACAACTTCTTTATCCATTTTTCTCTTTCCTAGGATATTTAAGGTGTAGTGAAGTGGGGGTTCTTGTCAACAGAGCAGCCCTAAACTTTGGGGTGCCTGTGTCTTGCTGATTTTTAGTTTTCCCAATTTATACGCCCATGAGTGGAAGTGCCCTATGCTGTCCAAGCTGTGTTTTTTAGATGTTTCAGAACACACCGTACACTTCTCCAGAGTGGCTGTTGGCAATTTACATCCCACCCATCAGCGTAGCAAGGCTCCCATTTCTCCATGGCCGGTCCTGCATTTCTGGTTTGGACACTTTTTTCCGCATGGCCCTTTTGCCCGCTGGGAAGCGAGACTTCTTTGGAGCGCTGATTGGCCTTTCCAGGTTGCTTGGTTGGCCAAAAAGGGCGTATGCGTTTTTTCCTGAATATATTCAGGAAAAAACGCATACGCCCTTTTTGGCCAAGGGCATCATTGTCCACGTTTTGCCGCTTTTCATGTGCTTTCAAGGCGATTCGAATCTACCTCCTGAAATCTGTTTCCTGCAATTCTGCCTTGCTTTCAAAGCCTCTTCGTTGCCTTCCCTTAATATATTTGTGGACGAGAGGTATCATTTAAAACTCTGCAGGTCTGTGAATTGCAGTGCCCCTGAGCTCCATTTTTCAACTCGCTTTTTTGGGAGCTGGCCGCAAAAGCGCAGGATTGCTTCAGGCCCTCTTCTGGTTCTGGGGGGCAGGCTGAGCTTGTGCTTAATTCTTCTTCCTGATGGGAAAATAGAGTGACCTGTGCCTGTCCCAACACCTAGAGCTAGTCTCTCATTGGTTCCCCCTCTTCCCGTTCATCCTCAGGACAAATTGCAACCTGTACGGAACAGGAGGTTAAAGGTGCTGATTCTCCAAGGAGGGAGATGGCTAGTAAATCGGCTGGAATGGCGAACCCGAGCAAAGGAGATGAGAAATGAGGTGCTTTTTAGAAACCTTTCCCGATCACACGGTGTTCCATCTTCTGGGTTTCTCATGCCTGTTTTCGATGTAGGAAGATGCCCTTGAACCTGGAGATTTGGGACCCATGGGATGGGTACCATGCAGTATTACTTGAAAGGGTCTGCGTTGACTCACCCAACCTCACCGAACCTCTCAGCCCCAAGAGTGTCCACCCTTATGTCTCAATCAGCTGTGGGTCTAGATATGGTCAATCCAGGTTGCATCACAGCCCCTGAACGAATTTTGTAAGAATTTCTCTCTCTTTCACTGTCTTTGTTTCACGGGTTTTGAAAAGTAATTTATTTTTATACTGGGGTTTAGCTGCTTTTCACGGCTGTGTTTATGCCGCTTTACACCCCCTTGACTCACTTACAGAGAGATATCAATACATAGGTTTGAAGATTCTTACTAGTCAGATATATTCTTGTGCGGTGAATAGGGGGTGTTGAGTCCAGTTCACTGAAAAAGGAATAGGTCTTGTCTCTTACATATTGGGTTTATGGAACGGTATCTGAGCTAATTTGAAACCCTTGTTTTATGCATCACCCCACCTCACCTTGCCCGTTCAGCAGCCATAGTGTGTTTTCTAAACGTGTGACTCTGTTCTGTTTTGTAATTCAGTTCAAGTGTAGCGGTTTTTACATTCCCTCTAGAAGTGATATCTTATGATAAGTGTCTTTTTCTGTGTGACTTATTTCACTTAGAATCGTCGTACCTAAATCCACTCATCGTGCTGCTACTAGCCTTATGACGTTGATTTCATGGCTGAGTGATATTCCATTGTACATGAGGACCACAACTTCTTTATCCATTTTTCTCTTTCCTAGGATATTTAAGGTGTAATGAAGTGGGGGTTCTTGTCAACAGAGCAGCCCTAAACTTTGGGGTGCCTGTGTCTTGCTGATTTTTCGTTTTCCCAATTTATACGCCCATGAGTGGAAGTGCCCTATGCTCTCCAAGCTGTGTTTTTTAGATGTTTCAGAACACACCGTACACTTCTCCAGAGTGGCTGTTGGCAATTTACATCCCACCCATCAGCGTAGCAAGGCTCCCATTTCTCCATGGCCGGTCCTGCTTTTCTGGTTTGGACACTTTTTTCCGCATGGCCGTTTGACCCGCTGGGAAGCGAGACTTCTTTGGAGCGCTGATTGGCCTTTCCAGGTTGCTTGGTTGGCCAAAAAGGGCGTATGCGTTTTTTCCTGAATATATTCAGGAAAAAACGCATACGCCCTTTTTGGCCAAGGGCATCATTGTCCACGTTTTGCCGCTTTTCATGTGCTTTCAAGGCGATTCGAATCTACCTCCTGAAATCTGTTTCCTGCAATTCTGCCTTGCTTTCGAAGCCTCTTCGTTGCCTTCCCTTAATATATTTGTGGACGAGAGGTATCATTTAAAACTCTGCAGGTCTGTGAATTGCAGTGCCCCTGAGCTCCATTTTTCAACTCGCTTTTTTGGGAGCTGGCCGCAAAAGCGCAGGATTGCTTCAGGCCCTCTTCTGGTTCTGGGGGGCAGGCTGAGCTTGTGCTTAATTCTTCTTCCTGATGGGAAAATAGAGTGACCTGTGCCTGTCCCAACACCTAGAGCTAGTCACTCATTGGTTCCCCCTCTTCCCGTTCATCCTCAGGACAAATTGCAACCTGTACAGAACAGGAGGTTAAAGGTGCTGATTCTCCAAGGAGGGAGATGGCTAGTAAATCGGCTGGAATGGCGAACCCGAGCAAAGGAGATGAGAAGTGAGGTGCGTTTTAGAAACCTTTCCCGATCACACGGTGTACCATCTTCTGGGTTTCTCATGCCTGTTTTCGATGTAGGAAGATGCCCTTGAACCTGGAGATTTGGGACCCATGGGATGGGTACCATGCAGTATTACTTGAAAGGGTCTGCGTTGGCTCACCCAACCTCACCGAACCTCTCAGCCCCAAGAGTGTCCACCCTTATGTCTCAATCAGCTGTGGGTCTAGATATGGTCAATCCAGGTTGCATCACAGCCCCTGAACGAATTTTGTAAGAATTTCTCTCTCTTTCACTGTCTTTGTTTCACGGGTTTTGAAAAGTAATTTATTTTTATAATGGGGTTTAGCTGCTTTTCACGGCTGTGTTTATGCCGCTTTACACCCCCTTGACTCACTTACAGAGAGATATCAATACGTAGTTTTGAAGATTCTTACTAGTCAGATATATTCTTGTGCGGTGAATAGGGGGTGTTGAGTCCAGTTCACTGAAAAAGGAATAGGTCTTGTCTCTTACATATTGGGTTTATGGAACGGTATCTGAGCTAATTTGAAACCCTTGTTTTATGCATCACCCCACCTCACCTTTCCCGTTCAGCAGCCATAGTGTGTTTCCTAAACGTGTGACTCTGTTCTGTTTTGTAATTCAGTTCAAGTGTAGCGGTTTTTACATTCCCTCTAGAAGTGATATCTTACGATAAGTGTCTTTTTCTGTGTGACTTATTTCACTTAGAATCGTCGTAACTAAATCCACTCATCGTGCTGCTACTAGCCTTATGACGTTGATTTCATGGCTGAGTGATATTCCATTGTACATGAGGACCCCAACTTCTTTATCCATTTTTCTCTTTCCTAGGATATTTAAGGTGTAATGAAGTGGGGGTTCTTGTCAACAGAGCAGCCCTAAACTTTGGGGTGCCTGTGTCTTGCTGATTTTTCGTTTTCCCAATTTATACGCCCATGAGTGGAAGTGCCCTATGCTCTCCAAGCTGTGTTTTTTAGATGTTTCAGAACACACCGTACACTTCTCCAGAGTGGCTGTTGGCAATTTACATCCCACCCATCAGCGTAGCAAGGCTCCCATTTCTCCATGGCCGGTCCTGCATTTCTGGTTTGGACACTTTTTTCCGCATGGCCCTTTTGCCCGCTGGGAAGCGAGACTACTTTGGAGCGCTGATTGGCCTTTCCAGGTTGCTTGGTTGGCCAAAAAGGGCGTATGCGTTTTTTCCTGAATATATTCAGGAAAAAACGCATACGCCCTTTTTGGCCAAGGGCATCATTGTCCACGTTTTGCCGCTTTTCATGTGCTTTCAAGGCGATTCGAATCTACCTCCTGAAATCTGTTTCCTGCAATTCTGCCTTGCTTTCAAAGCCTCTTCGTTGCCTTCCCTTAATATATTTGTGGACGAGAGGTATCATTTAAAACTCTGCAGGTTTGTGAATTGCAGTGCCCCTGAGCTCCATTTTTCAACTCGCTTTTTTGGGAGCTGGCCGCAAAAGCGCAGGATTGCTTCAGGCCCTCTTCTGGTTCTGGGGGGCAGGCTGAGCTTGTGCTTAATTCTTCTTCCTGATGGGAAAATAGAGTGACCTGTGCCTGTCCCAACACCTAGAGCTAGTCTCTCATTGGTTCCCCCTCTTCCCGTTCATCCTCAGGACAAATTGCAACCTGTACGGAACAGGAGGTTAAAGGTTCTGATTCTCCAAGGAGGGAGATGGCTAGTAAATCGGCTGGAATGGCGAACCCGAGCAAAGGAGATGAGAAATGAGGTGCGTTTTAGAAACCTTTCCCGATCACACGGTGTACCATCTTCTGGGTTTCTCATGCCTGTTTTCGACGTAGGAAGATGCCCTTGAACCCGGAGATTTGGGACCCATGGGATGGGTACCATGCAGTATTACTTGAAAGGGTCTGCGTTGGCTCACCCAACCTCACCGAACCTCTCAGCCCCAAGAGTGTCCACCCTTATGTCTCAATCAGCTGTGGGTCTAGATATGGTCAATCCAGGTTGCATCACAGCCCCTGAACGAATTTTGTAAGAATTTCTCTCTCTTTCACTGTCTTTGTTTCACGGGTTTTGAAAAGTAATTTATTTTTATAATGGGGTTTAGCTGCTTTTCACGGCTGTGTTTATGCCGCTTTACACCCCCTTGACTCACTTACAGAGAGATATCAATACATAGGTTTGAAGATTCTTACTAGTCAAATATATTCTTGTGCGGTGAATAGGGGGTGTTGAGTCCAGTTCACTGAAAAAGGAATAGGTCTTGTCTCTTACATATTGGGTTTATGGAACGGTATCTGAGCTAATTTGAAACCCTTGTTTTATGCATCACCCCACCTCACCTTGCCCGTTCAGCAGCCATAGTGTGTTTTCTAAACGTGTGGCTCTGTTCTGTTTTGTAATTCAGTTCAAGTGTAGCGGTTTTTACATTCCCTCTAGAAGTGATATCTTATGATAAGTGTCTTTTTCTGTGTGACTTATTTCACTTAGAATCGTCGTACCTAAATCCACTCATCGTGCTGCTACTAGCCTTATGACGTTGATTTCATGGCTGAGTGATATTCCATTGTACATGAGGACCCCAACTTCTTTATCCATTTTTCTCTTTCCTAGGATATTTAAGGTGTAATGAAGTGGGGGTTCTTGTCAACAGAGCAGCCCTAAACTTTGAGGTGCTTGTGTCTTGCTGATTTTTATTTTTTCCCAATTTATACGCCCATGAGTGGAAGTTCCCTATGCTCTCCAAGCTGTGTTTTTTAGATGTTTCAGAACACACCGTACACTTCTCCAGAGTGGCTGTTGGCAATTTACATCCCACCCATCAGCGTAGCAAGGCTCCCATTTCTCCATGGCCGGTCCTGCATTTCTGGTTTGGACACTTTTTTCCGCATGTCCTTTTTGCCCGCTGGGAAGCGAGACTTCTTTGGAGCGCTGATTGGCCTTTCCAGGTTGCTTGGTTGGCCAAAAAGGGCGTATGCGTTTTTTCCTGAATATATTCAGGAAAAAACGCATACGCCCTTTTTGGCCAAGGGCATCATTGTCCACGTTTTGCCGCTTTTCATGTGCTTTCAAGGCGATTCGAATCTACCTCCTGAAATCTGTTTCCTGCAATTCTGCCTTGCTTTCAAAGCCTCTTCGTTGTCTTCCCTTAATATATTTGTGGACGAGAGGTATCATTTAAAACTCTGCAGGTTTGTGAATTGCAGTGCCCCTGAGCTCCATTTTTCAACTCGCTTTTTTGGGAGCTGGCCGCAAAAGCGCAGGATTGCTTCAGGCCCTCTTCTGGTTCTGGGGGGCAGGCTGAGCTTGTGCTTAATTCTTCTTCCTGATGGGAAAATAGAGTGACCTGTGCCTGTCCCAACACCTAGAGCTAGTCTCTCATTGGTTCCCCCTCTTCCCGTTCATCCTCAGGACAAATTGCAACCTGTACGGAACAGGAGGTTAAAGGTGCTGATTCTCCAAGGAGGGAGATGGCTAGTAAATCGGCTGGAATGGCGAACCCGAGCAAAGGAGATGAGAAATGAGGTGCGTTTTAGAAACCTTTCCCGATCACACGGTGTACCATCTTCTGCGTTTCTCATGCCTGTTTTCGACGTAGGAAGATGCCCTTGAACCCGGAGATTTGGGACCCATGGGATGGGTACCATGCAGTATTACTTGAAAGGGTCTGCGTTGGCTCACCCAACCTCACCGAACCTCTCAGCCCCAAGAGTGTCCACCCTTATGTCTCAATCAGCTGTGGGTCTAGATATGGTCAATCCAGGTTGCATCACAGCCCCTGAACGAATTTTGTAAGAATTTCTCTCTCTTTCACTGTCTTTGTTTCACGGGTTTTGAAAAGTAATTTATTTTTATAATGGGGTTTAGCTGCTTTTCACGGCTGTGTTTATGCCGCTTTACACCCCCTTGACTCACTTACAGAGAGATATCAATACATAGGTTTGAAGATTCTTACTAGTCAGATATATTCTTGTGCGGTGAATAGGGGGTGTTGAGTCCAGTTCACTGAAAAAGGAATAGGTCTTGTCTCTTACATATTGGGTTTATGGAACGGTATCTGAGCTAATTTGAAACCCTTGTTTTATGCATCACCCCACCTCACCTTGCCCGTTCAGCAGCCATAGTGTGTTTTCTAAACGTGTGGCTCTGTTCTGTTTTGTAATTCAGTTCAAGTGTAGCGGGTTTTACATTCCCTCTAGAAGTGATATCTTATGATAAGTGTCTTTTTCTGTGTGACTTATTTCACTTAGAATCGTCGTACCTAAATCCACTCATCGTGCTGCTACTAGCCTTATGACGTTGATTTCATGGCTGAGTGATATTCCATTGTACATGAGGACCCCAACTTCTTTATCCATTTTTCTCTTTCCTAGGATATTTAAGGTGTAATGAATTGGGGGTTCTTGTCAACAGAGCAGCCCTAAACTTTGGGGTGCCTGTGTCTTGCTGATTTTTCGTTTTCCCAATTTATACGCCCATGAGTGGAAGTGCCCTATGCTCTCCAAGCTGTGTTTTTTAGATGTTTCAGAACACACCGTACACTTCTCCAGAGTGGCTGTTGGCAATTTACATCCCACCCATCAGCGTAGCAAGGCTCCCATTTCTCCATGGCCGGTCCTGCTTTTCTGGTTTGGACACTTTTTTCCGCATGGCCGTTTGGCCCGCTGGGAAGCGAGACTTCTTTGGAGCGCTGATTGGCCTTTCCAGGTTGCTTGGTTGGCCAAAAAGGGCGTATGCGTTTTTTCCTGAATATATTCAGGAAAAAAGTCATACGCCCTTTTTGGCCAAGGGCATCATTGTCCACGTTTTGCCGCTTTTCATGTGCTTTCAAGGCGATTCGAATCTACCTCCTGAAATCTGTTTCCTGCAATTCTGCCTTGCTTCGAAGCCTCTTCGTTGCCTTCCCTTAATATATTTGTGGACGAGAGGTATCATTTAAAACTCTGCAGGTTTGTGAATTGCAGTGCCCCTGAGCTCCATTTTTCAACTCGCTTTTTTGGGAGCTGGCCGCAAAAGCGCAGGATTGCTTCAGGCCCTCTTCTGGTTCTGGGGGGCAGGCTGAGCTTGTGCTTAATTCTTCTTCCTGATGGGAAAATAGAGTGACCTGTGCCTGTCCCAACACCTAGAGCTAGTCTCTCATTGGTTCCCCCTCTTCCCGTTCATCCTCAGGACAAATTGCAACCTGTACGGAACAGGAGGTTAAAGGTGCTGATTCTCCAAGGAGGGAGATGGCTAGTAAATCGGCTGGAATGGCGAACCCGAGCAAAGGAGATGAGAAATGAGGTGCGTTTTAGAAACCTTTCCCGATCACACGGTGTACCATCTTCTGGGTTTCTCATGCCTGTTTTCGATGTAGGAAGATGCCCTTGAACCTGGAGATTTGGGACCCATGGGATGGGTACCATGCAGTATTACTTGAAAGGGTCTGCGTTGGCTCACCCAACCTCACCGAACCTCTCAGCCCCAAGAGTGTCCACCCTTATGTCTCAATCAGCTGTGGGTCTAGATATGGTCAATCCAGGTTGCATCACAGCCCCTGAACGAATTTTGTAAGAATTTCTCTCTCTTTCACTGTCTTTGTTTCACGGGTTTTGAAAAGTAATTTATTTTTATAATGGGGTTTAGCTGCTTTTCACGGCTGTGTTTATGCCGCTTTACACCCCCTTGACTCACTTACAGAGAGATATCAATACATAGGTTTGAAGATTCTTACTAGTCAGATATAATCTTGTGCGGTGAATAGGGGGTGTTGAGTCCAGTTCACTGAAAAAGGAATAGGTCTTGTCTCTTACATATTTGGTTTATGGAACGGTATCTGAGCTAATTTGAAACCCTTGTTTTATGCATCACCCCACCTCACCTTTCCCGTTCAGCAGCCATAGTGTGTTTTCTAAACGTGTGACTCTGTTCTGTTTTGTAATTCAGTTCAAGTGTAGCGGTTTTTACATTCCCTCTAGAAGTGATATCTTATGATAAGTGTCTTTTTCTGTGTGACTTATTTCACTTAGAATCGTCGTAACTAAATCCACTCATCGTGCTGCTACTAGCCTTATGACGTTGATTTCATGGCTGAGTGATATTCCATTGTACATGAGGACCACAACTTCTTTATCCATTTTTCTCTTTCCTAGGATATTTAAGGTGTAATGAAGTGGGGGTTCTTGTCAACAGAGCAGCCCTAAACTTTGGGGTGCCTGTGTCTTGCTGATTTTTAGTTTTCCCAATTTATACGCCCATGAGTGGAAGTGCCCTATGCTCACCAAGCTGTGTTTTTTAGATGTTTCAGAACACACCGTACACTTCTCCAGAGTGGCTGTTGGCAATTTACATCCCACCCATCAGCTTAGCAAGGCTCCCATTTCTCCATGGCCGGTCCTGCATTTCTGGTTTGGACACTTTTTTCCGCATGGCCCTTTTGCCCGCTGGGAAGCGAGACTTCTTTGGAGCGCTGATTGGCCTTTCCAGGTTGCTTGGTTGGCCAAAAAGGGCGTATGCGTTTTTTCCTGAATATATTCAGGAAAAAACGCATACGCCCTTTTTGGCCAAGGGCATCATTGTCCACGTTTTGCCGCTTTTCATGTGCTTTCAAGGCGATTCGAATCTACCTCCTGAAATCTGTTTCCTGCAATTCTGCCTTGCTTTCAAAGCCTCTTCGTTGCCTTCCCTTAATATATTTGTGGACGCGAGGTATCATTTAAAACTCTGCAGGTTTGTGAATTGCAGTGCCCCTGAGTTCCATTTTTCAACTCGCTTTTTTGGGAGCTGGCCGCAAAAGCGCAGGATTGCTTCAGGCCCTCTTCTGGTTCTGGGGGGCAGGCTGAGCTTGTGCTTAATTCTTCTTCCTGATGGGAAAATAGAGTGACCTGTGCCTGTCCCAACACCTAGAGCTAGTCTCTCATTGGTTCCCCCTCTTCCCGTTCATCCTCAGGACAAATTGCAACCTGTACGGAACAGGAGGTTAAAGGTGCTGATTCTCCAAGGAGGGAGATGGCTAGTAAATCGGCTGGAATGGCGAACCCGAGCAAAGGAGATGAGAAATGAGGTGCGTTTTAGAAACCTTTCCCGATCACACGGTGTACCATCTTCTGGGTTTCTCATGCCTGTTTTCGACGTAGGAAGATGGCCTTGAACCTGGAGATTTGGGACCCATGGGATGGGTACCATGCAGTATTACTTGTAAGGGTCTGCGTTGGCTCACCCAACCTCACCCAACCTATCAGCCCCAAGAGTGTCCACCCTTATGTCTCAATCAGCTGTGGGTCTAGATATGGTCAATCCAGGTTGCATCACAGCCCCTGAACGAATTTTGTAAGAATTTCTCTCTCTTTCACTGTCTTTGTTTCACGGGTTTTGAAAAGTAATTTATTTTTATACTGGGGTTTAGCTGCTTTTCACGGCTGTGTTTATGCCGCTTTACACCCCCTTGACTCACTTACAGAGAGATATCAATACATAGGTTTGAAGATTCTTACTAGTCAGATATATTCTTGTGCGGTGAATAGGGGGTGTTGAGTCCAGTTCACTGAAAAAGGAATAGGTCTTGTCTCTTACATATTGGGTTTATGGAACGGTATCTGAGCTAAATTGAAACCCTTGTTTTATGCATCACCCCACCTCACCTTGCCCGTTCAGCAGCCATAGTGTGTTTTCTAAACGTGTGACTCTGTTCTGTTTTGTAATTCAGTTCAAGTGTAGCGGTTTTTACATTCCCTCTAGAAGTGATATCTTATGATAAGTGTCTTTTTCTGTGTGACTTATTTCACTTAGAATCGTCGTACCTAAATCCACTCATCGTGCTGCTACTAGCCTTATGACGTTGATTTCATGGCTGAGTGATATTCCATTGTACATGAGGACCACAACTTCTTTATCCATTTTTCTCTTTCCTAGGATATTTAAGGTGTAATGAAGTGGGGGTTCTTGTCAACAGAGCAGCCCTAAACTTTGGGGTGCCTGTGTCTTGCTGATTTTTAGTTTTCCCAATTTATACGCCCATGAGTGGAAGTGCCCTATGCTCTCCAAGCTGTGTTTTTTAGATATTTCAGAACACACCGTACCCTTCTCCAGAGTGGCTGTTGGCAATTTACATCCCACCCATCAGCGTAGCAAGGCTCCCATTTCTCCATGGCCGGTCCTGCATTTCTGGTTTGGACACTTTTTTCCGCATGTCCTTTTTGCCCGCTGGGAAGCGAGACTTCTTTGGAGCGCTGATTGGCCTTTCCAGGTTGCTTGGTTGGCCAAAAAGGGCGTATGCGTTTTTTCCTGAATATATTCAGGAAAAAACGCATACGCCCTTTTTGGCCAAGGGCATCATTGTCCACGTTTTGCCGCTTTTCATGTGCTTTCAAGGCGATTCGAATCTACCTCCTGAAATCTGTTTCCTGCAATTCTGCCTTGCTTTCAAAGCCTCTTCGTTGCCTTCCCTTAATATATTTGTGGCCGAGAGGTATCATTTAAAAGTCTGCAGGTTTGTGAATTGCAGTGCCCCTGAGCTCCATTTTTCAATTCGCTTTTTTGGGAGCTGGCCTCAAAAGCGCAGGATTGCTTCAGGCCCTCTTCTGGTTCTGGGGGGCAGGCTGAGCTTGTGCTTAATTCTTCTTCCTGATGGGAAAATAGAGTGACCTGTGCCTGTCCCAACACCTAGACCTAGTCTCTCATTGGTTCCCACTCTTCCCGTTCATCCTCAGGACAAATTGCAACCTGTACGGAACAGGAGGTTAAAGGTGCTGATTCTCCAAGGAGGGAGATGGCTAGTAAATCGGCTGGAATGGCGAACCCGAGCAAAGGAGATGAGAAATGAGGTGCGTTTTAGAAACCTTTCCCGATCACACGGTGTTCCATCTTCTGGGTTTCTCATGCCTGTTTTCGACGTAGGAAGATGCCCTTGAACCTGGAGATTTGGGACCCATGGGATGGGTACCATGCAGTATTACTTGAAAGGGTCTGCGTTGGCTCACCCAACCTCACCGAACCTCTCAGCCCCAAGAGTGTCCACCCTTATGTCTCAATCAGCTGTGGGTCTAGATATGGTCAATCCAGGTTGCATCACAGCCCCTGAACGAATTTTGTAAGAATTTCTCTCTCTTTCACTGTCTTTGTTTCACGGGTTTTGAAAAGTAATTTATTTTTATAATGGGGTTTAGCTGCTTTTCACGGCTGTGTTTATGCCGCTTTACACCCCCTTGACTCACTTACAGAGAGATATCAATACATAGGTTTGAAGATTCTTACTAGTCAGATATATTCTTGTGCGGTGAATAGGGGGTGTTGAGTCCAGTTCACTGAAAAAGGAATAGGTCTTGTCTCTTACATATTGGGTTTATGGAACGGTATGTGAGCTAATTTGTAACCCTTGTTTTATGCATCACCCCACCTCACATTTCCCGTTCAGCAGCCATAGTGTGTTTCCTAAACGTGTGACTCTGTTCTGTTTTGCAATTCAGTTCAAGTGTAGCGGTTTTTACATTCCCTCTAGAAGTGATATCTTAGGATAAGTGTCTTTTTCTGTATGACTTATTTCACTTAGAATCGTCGTACCTAAATCCACTCATCGTGCTGCTACTAGCCTTATGACGTTGATTTCATGGCTGAGTGATATTCCATTGTACATGAGGACCACAACTTCTTTATCCATTTTTCTCTTTCCTAGGATATTTAAGGTGTAATGAAGTGGGGGTTCTTGTCAACAGAGCAGCCCTAAACTTTGGGGTGCCTGTGTCTTGCTGATTTTTAGTTTTCCCAATTTATACGCCCATGAGTGGAAGTGCCCTATGCTCTCCAAGCTGTGTTTTTTAGATGTTTCAGAACACACCGTACACTTCTCCAGAGTGGCTGTTGGCAATTTACATCCCACCCATCAGCGTAGCAAGGCTCCCATTTCTCCATGGCCGGTCCTGCATTTCTGGTTTGGACACTTTTTTCCCCATGGCCCTTTTGCCCTCTGGGAAGCGAGACTTCTTTGGAGCGCTGATTTGCCTTTCCAGGTTGCTTGGTTGGCCAAAAAGGGCGTATGCGTTTTTTCCTGAATATATTCAGGAAAAAACGCATACGCCCTTTTTGGCCAAGGGCATCATTGTCCACGTTTTGCCGCTTTTCATGTGCTTTCAAGGCGATTCGAATCTACCTCCTGAAATCTGTTTCCTGCAATTCTGCCTTGCTTTCAAAGCCTCTTCGTTGCCTTCCCTTAATATATTTGTGGACGCGAGGTATCATTTAAAACTCTGCAGGTTTGTGAATTGCAGTGCCCCTGAGTTCCATTTTTCAACTCGCTTTTTTGGGAGCTGGCCACAAAAGCGCAGGATTGCTTCAGGCCCTCTTCTGGTTCTGGGGGGCAGGCTGAGCTTGTGCTTAATTCTTCTTCCTGATGGGAAAATAGAGTGACCTGTGCCTGTCCCAACACCTAGAGCTAGTCTCTCATTGGTTCCCCCTCTTCCCGTTCATCCTCAGGACAAATTGCAACCTGTACGGAACAGGAGGTTAAAGGTGCTGATTCTCCAAGGAGGGAGATGGCTAGTAAATCGGCTGGAATGGCGAACCCGAGCAAAGGAGATGAGAAATGAGGTGCGTTTTAGAAACCTTTCCCGATCACACGGTGTACCATCTTCTGGGTTTCTCATGCCTGTTTTCGACGTAGGAAGATGGCCTTGAACCTGGAGATTTGGGACCCATGGGATGGGTACCATGCAGTATTACTTGTAAGGGTCTGCGTTGGCTCACCCAACCTCACCCAACCTCTCAGCCCCAAGAGTGTCCACCCTTATGTCTCAATCAGCTGTGGGTCTAGATATGGTCAATCCAGGTTGCATCACAGCCCCTGAACGAATTTTGTAAGAATTTCTCTCTCTTTCACTGTCTTTGTTTCACGGGTTTTGAAAAGTAATTTATTTTTATACTGGGGTTTAGCTGCTTTTCACGGCTGTGTTTATGCCGCTTTACACCCCCTTGACTCACTTACAGAGAGATATCAATACATAGGTTTGAAGATTCTTACTAGTCAGATATATTCTTGTGCGGTGAATAGGGGGTGTTGAGTCCAGTTCACTGAAAAAGGAATAGGTCTTGTCTCTTACATATTGGGTTTATGGAACGGTATCTGAGCTAAATTGAAACCCTTGTTTTATGCATCACCCCACCTCACCTTGCCCGTTCAGCAGCCATAGTGTGTTTTCTAAACGTGTGACTCTGTTCTGTTTTGTAATTCAGTTCAAGTGTAGCGGTTTTTACATTCCCTCTAGAAGTGATATCTTATGATAAGTGTCTTTTTCTGTGTGACTTATTTCACTTAGAATCGTCGTACCTAAATCCACTCATCGTGCTGCTACTAGCCTTATGACGTTGATTTCATGGCTGAGTGATATTCCATTGTACATGAGGACCACAACTTCTTTATCCATTTTTCTCTTTCCTAGGATATTTAAGGTGTAATGAAGTGGGGGTTCTTGTCAACAGAGCAGCCCTAAACTTTGGGGTGCCTGTGTCTTGCTGATTTTTAGTTTTCCCAATTTATACGCCCATGAGTGGAAGTGCCCTATGCTCTCCAAGCTGTGTTTTTTAGATGTTTCAGAACACACCGTACACTTCTCCAGAGTGGCTGTTGGCAATTTACATCCCACCCATCAGCGTAGCAAGGCTCCCATTTCTCCATGGCCGGTCCTGCATTTCTGGTTTGGACACTTTTTTCCGCATGGCCCTTTTGCCCCCTGGGAAGCGAGACTTCTTTGGAGCGCTGATTGGCCTTTCCAGGTTGCTTGGTTGGCCAAAAAGGGCGTATGCGTTTTTTCCTGAATATATTCAGGAAAAAACGCATACGCCCTTTTTGGCCAAGGGCATCATTGTCCACGTTTTGCCGCTTTTCATGTGCTTCCAAGGCGATTCGAATCTACCTCCTGAAATCTGTTTCCTGCAATTCTGCCTTGCTTTCAAAGCCTCTTCGTTGCCTTCCCTCAATATATTTGTGGACGAGAGGTATCATTAAAAACTCTGCAGGTTTCTGAATTGCAGTGCCCCTGAGCTCCATTTTTCAACTCGCTTTTTTGGGAGCTGGCCGCAAAAGCGCAGGATGGCTTCAGGCCCTCTTCTGGTTCTGGGGGGCAGGCTGAGCTTGTGCTTAATTCTTCTTCCTGATGGGAAAATAGAGTGACCTGTGCCTGTCCCAACACCTAGAGCTAGGCTCTCATTGGTTCCCCCTCTTCCCGTTCATCCTCAGGACAAATTGCAACCTGTACGGAACAGGAGGTTAAAGGTGCTGATTCTCCAAGGAGGGAGATGGCTAGTAAATCGGCTGGAATGGCGAACCCGAGCAAAGGAGATGAGAAATGAGGTGCGTTTTAGAAACCTTTCCCGATCACACGGTGTACCATCTTCTGGGTTTCTCATGCCTGTTTTCGACGTAGGAAGATGGCCTTGAACCTGGAGATTTGGGACCCATGGGATGGGTACCATGCAGTATTACTTGAAAGGGTCTGCGTTGGCTCACCCAACCTCACCCAACCTCTCAGCCCCAAGAGTGTCCACCCTTATGTCTCAATCAGCTGTGGGTCTAGATATGGTCAATCCAGGTTGCATCACAGCCCCTGAACGAATTTTGTAAGAATTTCTCTCTCTTTCACTGTCTTTGTTTCACGGGTTTTGAAAAGTAATTTATTTTTATACTGGGGTTTAGCTGCTTTTCACGGCTGTGTTTATGCCGCTTTACACCCCCTTGACTCACTTACAGAGAGATATCAATACATAGGTTTGAAGATTCTTACTAGTCAGATATATTCTTGTGCGGTGAATAGGGGGTGTTGAGTCCAGTTCACTGAAAAAGGAATAGGTCTTGTCTCTTACATATTGGGTTTATGGAACGGTATCTGAGCTAAATTGAAACCCTTGTTTTATGCATCACCCCACCTCACCTTGCCCGTTCAGCAGCCATAGTGTGTTTTCTAAACGTGTGACTCTGTTCTGTTTTGTAATTCAGTTCAAGTGTAGCGGTTTTTACATTCCCTCTAGAAGTGATATCTTATGATAAGTGTCTTTTTCTGTGTGACTTATTTCACTTAGAATCGTCGAACCTTAATCCACTCATCGTGCTGCTACTAGCCTTATGACGTTGATTTCATGGCTGAGTGATATTCCATTGTACATGAGGACCACAACTTCTTTATCCATTTTTCTCTTTCCTAGGATATTTAAGGTGTAATGAAGTGGGGGTTCTTGTCAACAGAGCAGCCCTAAACTTTGGGGTGCCTGTGTCTTGCTGATTTTTAGTTTTCCCAATTTATACGCCCATGAGTGGAAGTGCCCTATGCTCTCCAAGCTGTGTTTTTTAGATGTTTCAGAACACACCGTACACTTCTCCAGAGTGGCTGTTGGCAATTTACATCCCACCCATCAGCGTAGCAAGGCTCCCATTTCTCCATGGCCGGTCCTGCATTTCTGGTTTGGACACTTTTTTCCGCATGGCCCTTTTGCCCCCTGGGAAGCGAGACTTCTTTGGAGCGCTGATTGGCCTTTCCAGGTTGCTTGGTTGGCCAAAAAGGGCGTATGCGTTTTTTCCTGAATATATTCAGGAAAAAACGCATACGCCCTTTTTGGCCAAGGGCATCATTGTCCACGTTTTGCCGCTTTTCATGTGCTTCCAAGGCGATTCGAATCTACCTCCTGAAATCTGTTTCCTGCAATTCTGCCTTGCTTTCAAAGCCTCTTCGTTGCCTTCCCGTAATATATTTGTGGACGAGAGGTATCATTAAAAACTCTGCAGGTTTCTGAATTGCAGTGCCCCTGAGCTCCATTTTTCAACTCGCTTTTTTGGGAGCTGGCCGCAAAAGCGCAGGATGGCTTCAGGCCCTCTTCTGGTTCTGGGGGGCAGGCTGAGCTTGTGCTTAATTCTTCTTCCTGATGGGAAAATAGAGTGACCTGTGCCTGTCCCAACACCTAGAGCTAGTCTCTCATTGGTTCCCCCTCTTCCCGTTCATCCTCAGGACAAATTGCAACCTGTACGGAACAGGAGGTTAAAGGTGCTGATTCTCCAAGGAGGGAGATGGCTAGTAAATCGGCTGGAATGGCGAACCCGAGCAAAGGAGATGAGAAATGAGGTGCGTTTTAGAAACCTTTCCCGATCACACGGTGTACCATCTTCTGGGTTTCTCATGCCTGTTTTCGACGTAGGAAGATGGCCTTGAACCTGGAGATTTGGGACCCATGGGATGGGTACCATGCAGTATTACTTGAAAGGGTCTGCGTTGGCTCACCCAACCTCACCCAACCTCTCAGCCCCAAGAGTGTCCACCCTTATGTCTCAATCAGCTGTGGGTCTAGATATGGTCAATCCAGGTTGCATCACAGCCCCTGAACGAATTTTGTAAGAATTTCTCTCTCTTTCACTGTCTTTGTTTCACGGGTTTTGAAAAGTAATTTATTTTTATACTGGGGTTTAGCTGCTTTTCACGGCTGTGTTTATGCCGCTTTACACCCCCTTGACTCACTTACAGAGAGATATCAATACATAGGTTTGAAGATTCTTACTAGTCAGATATATTCTTGTGCGGTGAATAGGGGGTGTTGAGTCCAGTTCACTGAAAAAGGAATAGGTCTTGTCTCTTACATATTGGGTTTATGGAACGGTATCTGAGCTAAATTGAAACCCTTGTTTTATGCATCACCCCACCTCACCTTGCCCGTTCAGCAGCCATAGTGTGTTTTCTAAACGTGTGACTCTGTTCTGTTTTGTAATTCAGTTCAAGTGTAGCGGTTTTTACATTCCCTCTATAAGTGATATCTTATGATAAGTGTCTTTTTCTGTGTGACTTATTTCACTTAGAATCGTCGTACCTAAATCCACTCATCGTGCTGCTACTAGCCTTATGACGTTGATTTCATGGCTGAGTGATATTCCATTGTACATGAGGACCACAACTTCTTTATCCATTTTTCTCTTTCCTAGGATATTTAAGGTGTAATGAAGTGGGGGTTCTTGTCAACAGAGCAGCCCTAAACTTTGGGGTGCCTGTGTCTTGCTGATTTTTAGTTTTCCCAATTTATACGCCCATGAGTGGAAGTGCCCTATGCTCTCCAAGCTGTGTTTTTTAGATGTTTCAGAACACACCGTACACTTCTCCAGAGTGGCTGTTGGCAATTTACATCCCACCCATCAGCGTAGCAAGGCTCCCATTTCTCCATGGCCGGTCCTGCATTTCTGGTTTGGACACTTTTTTCCGCATGGCCCTTTTGCCCCCTGGGAAGCGAGACTTCTTTGGAGCGCTGATTGGCCTTTCCAGGTTGCTTGGTTGGCCAAAAAGGGCGTATGCGTTTTTTCCTGAATATATTCAGGAATAAACGCATACGCCCTTTTTGGCCAAGGGCATCATTGTCCACGTTTTGCCGCTTTTCATGTGCTTCCAAGGCGATTCGAATCTACCTCCTGAAATCTGTTTCCTGCAATTCTGCCTTGCTTTCAAAGCCTCTTCGTTGCCTTCCCTCAATATATTTGTGGACGAGAGGTATCATTAAAAACTCTGCAGGTTTCTGAATTGCAGTGCCCCTGAGCTCCATTTTTCAACTCGCTTTTTTGGGAGCTGGCCGCAAAAGCGCAGGATGGCTTCAGGCCCTCTTCTGGTTCTGGGGGGCAGGCTGAGCTTGTGCTTAATTCTTCTTCCTGATGGGAAAATAGAGTGACCTGTGCCTGTCCCAACACCTAGAGCTAGGCTCTCATTGGTTCCCCCTCTTCCCGTTCATCCTCAGGACAAATTGCAACCTGTACGGAACAGGAGGTTAAAGGTGCTGATTCTCCAAGGAGGGAGATGGCTAGTAAATCGGCTGGAATGGCGAACCCGAGCAAAGGAGATGAGAAATGAGGTGCGTTTTAGAAACCTTTCCCGATCACACGGTGTACCATCTTCTGGGTTTCTCATGCCTGTTTTCGACGTAGGAAGATGGCCTTGAACCTGGAGATTTGGGACCCATGGGATGGGTACCATGCAGTATTACTTGAAAGGGTCTGCGTTGGCTCACCCAACCTCACCCAACCTCTCAGCCCCAAGAGTGTCCACCCTTATGTCTCAATCAGCTGTGGGTCTAGATATGGTCAATCCAGGTTGCATCACAGCCCCTGAACGAATTTTGTAAGAATTTCTCTCTCTTTCACTGTCTTTGTTTCACGGGTTTTGAAAAGTAATTTATTTTTATACTGGGGTTTAGCTGCTTTTCACGGCTGTGTTTATGCCGCTTTACACCCCCTTGACTCACTTACAGAGAGATATCAATACATAGGTTTGAAGATTCTTACTAGTCAGATATATTCTTGTGCGGTGAATAGGGGGTGTTGAGTCCAGTTCACTGAAAAAGGAATAGGTCTTGTCTCTTACATATTGGGTTTATGGAACGGTATCTGAGCTAAATTGAAACCCTTGTTTTATGCATCACCCCACCTCACCTTGCCCGTTCAGCAGCCATAGTGTGTTTTCTAAACGTGTGACTCTGTTCTGTTTTGTAATTCAGTTCAAGTGTAGCGGTTTTTACATTCCCTCTAGAAGTGATATCTTATGATAAGTGTCTTTTTCTGTGTGACTTATTTCACTTAGAATCGTCGAACCTTAATCCACTCATCGTGCTGCTACTAGCCTTATGACGTTGATTTCATGGCTGAGTGATATTCCATTGTACATGAGGACCACAACTTCTTTATCCATTTTTCTCTTTCCTAGGATATTTAAGGTGTAATGAAGTGGGGGTTCTTGTCAACAGAGCAGCCCTAAACTTTGGGGTGCCTGTGTCTTGCTGATTTTTAGTTTTCCCAATTTATACGCCCATGAGTGGAAGTGCCCTATGCTCTCCAAGCTGTGTTTTTTAGATGTTTCAGAACACACCGTACACTTCTCCAGAGTGGCTGTTGGCAATTTACATCCCACCCATCAGCGTAGCAAGGCTCCCATTTCTCCATGGCCGGTCCTGCATTTCTGGTTTGGACACTTTTTTCCGCATGGCCCTTTTGCCCCCTGGGAAGCGAGACTTCTTTGGAGCGCTGATTGGCCTTTCCAGGTTGCTTGGTTGGCCAAAAAGGGCGTATGCGTTTTTTCCTGAATATATTCAGGAAAAAACGCATACGCCCTTTTTGGCCAAGGGCATCATTGTCCACGTTTTGCCGCTTTTCATGTGCTTCCAAGGCGATTCGAATCTACCTCCTGAAATCTGTTTCCTGCAATTCTGCCTTGCTTTCAAAGCCTCTTCGTTGCCTTCCCGTAATATATTTGTGGACGAGAGGTATCATTAAAAACTCTGCAGGTTTCTGAATTGCAGTGCCCCTGAGCTCCATTTTTCAACTCGCTTTTTTGGGAGCTGGCCGCAAAAGCGCAGGATGGCTTCAGGCCCTCTTCTGGTTCTGGGGGGCAGGCTGAGCTTGTGCTTAATTCTTCTTCCTGATGGGAAAATAGAGTGACCTGTGCCTGTCCCAACACCTAGAGCTAGTCTCTCATTGGTTCCCCCTCTTCCCGTTCATCCTCAGGACAAATTGCAACCTGTACGGAACAGGAGGTTAAAGGTGCTGATTCTCCAAGGAGGGAGATGGCTAGTAAATCGGCTGGAATGGCGAACCCGAGCAAAGGAGATGAGAAATGAGGTGCGTTTTAGAAACCTTTCCCGATCACACGGTGTACCATCTTCTGGGTTTCTCATGCCTGTTTTCGACGTAGGAAGATGGCCTTGAACCTGGAGATTTGGGACCCATGGGATGGGTACCATGCAGTATTACTTGAAAGGGTCTGCGTTGGCTCACCCAACCTCACCCAACCTCTCAGCCCCAAGAGTGTCCACCCTTATGTCTCAATCAGCTGTGGGTCTAGATATGGTCAATCCAGGTTGCATCACAGCCCCTGAACGAATTTTGTAAGAATTTCTCTCTCTTTCACTGTCTTTGTTTCACGGGTTTTGAAAAGTAATTTATTTTTATACTGGGGTTTAGCTGCTTTTCACGGCTGTGTTTATGCCGCTTTACACCCCCTTGACTCACTTACAGAGAGATATCAATACATAGGTTTGAAGATTCTTACTAGTCAGATATATTCTTGTGCGGTGAATAGGGGGTGTTGAGTCCAGTTCACTGAAAAAGGAATAGGTCTTGTCTCTTACATATTGGGTTTATGGAACGGTATCTGAGCTAAATTGAAACCCTTGTTTTATGCATCACCCCACCTCACCTTGCCCGTTCAGCAGCCATAGTGTGTTTTCTAAACGTGTGACTCTGTTCTGTTTTGTAATTCAGTTCAAGTGTAGCGGTTTTTACATTCCCTCTAGAAGTGATATCTTATGATAAGTGTCTTTTTCTGTGTGACTTATTTCACTTAGAATCGTCGAACCTTAATCCACTCATCGTGCTGCTACTAGCCTTATGACGTTGATTTCATGGCTGAGTGATATTCCATTGTACATGAGGACCACAACTTCTTTATCCATTTTTCTCTTTCCTAGGATATTTAAGGTGTAATGAAGTGGGGGTTCTTGTCAACAGAGCAGCCCTAAACTTTGGGGTGCCTGTGTCTTGCTGATTTTTAGTTTTCCCAATTTATACGCCCATGAGTGGAAGTGCCCTATGCTCTCCAAGCTGTGTTTTTTAGATGTTTCAGAACACACCGTACACTTCTCCAGAGTGGCTGTTGGCAATTTACATCCCACCCATCAGCGTAGCAAGGCTCCCATTTCTCCATGGCCGGTCCTGCATTTCTGGTTTGGACACTTTTTTCCGCATGGCCCTTTTGCCCCCTGGGAAGCGAGACTTCTTTGGAGCGCTGATTGGCCTTTCCAGGTTGCTTGGTTGGCCAAAAAGGGCGTATGCGTTTTTTCCTGAATATATTCAGGAAAAAACGCATACGCCCTTTTTGGCCAAGGGCATCATTGTCCACGTTTTGCCGCTTTTCATGTGCTTCTAAGGCGATTCGAATCTACCTCCTGAAATCTGTTTCCTGCAATTCTGCCTTGCTTTCAAAGCCTCTTCGTTGCCTTCCCGTAATATATTTGTGGACGAGAGGTATCATTAAAAACTCTGCAGGTTTCTGAATTGCAGTGCCCCTGAGCTCCATTTTTCAACTCGCTTTTTTGGGAGCTGGCCGCAAAAGCGCAGGATGGCTTCAGGCCCTCTTCTGGTTCTGGGGGGCAGGCTGAGCTTGTGCTTAATTCTTCTTCCTGATGGGAAAATAGAGTGACCTGTGCCTGTCCCAACACCTAGAGCTAGTCTCTCATTGGTTCCCCCTCTTCCCGTTCATCCTCAGGACAAATTGCAACCTGTACGGAACAGGAGGTTAAAGGTGCTGATTCTCCAAGGAGGGAGATGGCTAGTAAATCGGCTGGAATGGCGAACCCGAGCAAAGGAGATGAGAAATGAGGTGCGTTTTAGAAACCTTTCCCGATCACACGGTGTACCATCTTCTGGGTTTCTCATGCCTGTTTTCGACGTAGGAAGATGCCCTTGAACCTGGAGATTTGGGACCCATGGGATGGGTACCATGCAGTATTACTTGAAAGGGTCTGCGTTGGCTCACCCAACCTCACCGAACCTCTCAGCCCCAAGAGTGTCCACCCTTATGTCTCAATCAGCTGTGGGTCTAGATATGGTCAATCCAGGTTGCATCACAGCCCCTGAACGAATTTTGTAAGAATTTCTCTCTCTTTCACTGTCTTTGTTTCACGGGTTTTGAAAAGTAATTTATTTTTATACTGGGGTTTAGCTGCTTTTCACGGCTGTGTTTATGCCGCTTTACACCCCCTTGACTCACTTACAGAGAGATATCAATACATAGGTTTGAAGATTCTTACTAGTCAGATATATTCTTGTGCGGTGAATAGGGGGTGTTGAGTCCAGTTCACTGAAAAAGGAATAGGTCTTGTCTCTTACATATTGGGTTTATGGAACGGTATCTGAGCTAATTTGAAACCCTTGTTTTATGCATCACCCCACCTCACCTTTCCCGTTCAGCAGCCATAGTGTGTTTTCTAAACGTGTGACTCTGTTCTGTTTTGTAATTCAGTTCAAGTGTAGCGGTTTTTACATTCCCTCTAGAAGTGATATCTTATGATAAGTGTCTTTTTCTGTGTGACTTATTTCACTTAGAATCGTCGTACCTAAATCCACTCATCGTGCTGCTACTAGCCTTATGACGTTGATTTCATGGCTGAGTGATATTCCATTGTACATGAGGACCACAACTTCTTTATCCATTTTTCTCTTTCCTAGGATATTTAAGGTGTAATGAAGTGGGGGTTCTTGTCAACAGAGCAGCCCTAAACTTTGGGGTGCCTGTGTCTTGCTGATTTTTAGTTTTCCCAATTTATACGCCCATGAGTGGAAGTGCCCTATGCTCTCCAAGCTGTGTTTTTTAGATGTTTCAGAACACACCGTACACTTCTCCAGAGTGGCTGTTGGCAATTTACATCCCACCCATCAGCGTAGCAAGGCTCCCATTTCTCCATGGCCGGTCCTGCATTTCTGGTTTGGACACTTTTTTCCCCATGGCCCTTTTGCCCTCTGGGAAGCGAGACTTCTTTGGAGCGCTGATTTGCCTTTCCAGGTTGCTTGGTTGGCCAAAAAGGGCGTATGCGTTTTTTCCTGAATATATTCAGGAAAAAACGCATACGCCCTTTTTGGCCAAGGGCATCATTGTCCACGTTTTGCCGCTTTTCATGTGCTTTCAAGGCGATTCGAATCTACCTCCTGAAATCTGTTTCCTGCAATTCTGCCTTGCTTTCAAAGCCTCTTCGTTGCCTTCCCTTAATATATTTGTGGACGCGAGGTACCATTTAAAACTCTGCAGGTTTGTGAATTGCAGTGCCCCTGAGTTCCATTTTTCAACTCGCTTTTTTGGGAGCTGGCCGCAAAAGCGCAGGATTGCTTCAGGCCCTCTTCTGGTTCTGGGGGGCAGGCTGAGCTTGTGCTTAATTCTTCTTCCTGATGGGAAAATAGAGTGACCTGTGCCTGTCCCAACACCTAGAGCTAGTCTCTCATTGGTTCCCCCTCTTCCCGTTCATCCTCAGGACAAATTGCAACCTGTACGGAACAGGAGGTTAAAGGTGCTGATTCTCCAAGGAGGGAGATGGCTAGTAAATCGGCTGGAATGGCGAACCCGAGCAAAGGAGATGAGAAATGAGGTGCGTTTTAGAAACCTTTCCCGATCACACGGTGTACCATCTTCTGGGTTTCTCATGCCTGTTTTCGACGTAGGAAGATGCCCTTGAACCTGGAGATTTGGGACCCATGGGATGGGTACCATGCAGTATTACTTGAAAGGGTCTGCGTTGGCTCACCCAACCTCACCCAACCTCTCAGCCCCAAGAGTGTCCACCCTTATGTCTCAATCAGCTGTGGGTCTAGATATGGTCAATCCAGGTTGCATCACAGCCCCTGAACGAATTTTGTAAGAATTTCTCTCTCTTTCACTGTCTTTGTTTCACGGGTTTTGAAAAGTAATTTATTTTTATACTGGGGTTTAGCTGCTTTTCACGGCTGTGTTTATGCCGCTTTACACCCCCTTGACTCACTTACAGAGAGATATCAATACATAGGTTTGAAGATTCTTACTAGTCAGATATATTCTTGTGCGGTGAATAGGGGGTGTTGAGTCCAGTTCACTGAAAAAGGAATAGGTCTTGTCTCTTACATATTGGGTTTATGGAACGGTATCAGCTAAATTGAAACCCTTGTTTTATGCATCACCCCACCTCACCTTGCCCGTTCAGCAGCCATAGTGTGTTTTCTAAACGTGTGACTCTGTTCTGTTTTGTAATTCAGTTCAAGTGTAGCGGTTTTTACATTCCCTCTAGAAGTGATATCTTATGATAAGTGTCTTTTTCTGTGTGACTTATTTCACTTAGAATCGTCGAACCTAAATCCACTCATCGTGCTGCTACTAGCCTTATGACGTTGATTTCATGGCTGAGTGATATTCCATTGTACATGAGGACCACAACTTCTTTATCCATTTTTCTCTTTCCTAGGATATTTAAGGTGTAATGAAGTGGGGATTCTTGTCAACAGAGCAGCCCTAAACTTTGGGGTGCCTGTGTCTTGCTGATTTTTAGTTTTCCCAATTTATACGCCCATGAGTGGAAGTGCCCTATGCTCTCCAAGCTGTGTTTTTTAGATGTTTCAGAACACACCGTACACTTCTCCAGAGTGGCTGTTGGCAATTTACATCCCACCCATCAGCGTAGCAAGGCTCCCATTTCTCCATGGCCGGTCCTGCATTTCTGGTTTGGACACTTTTTTCCGCATGGCCCTTTTGCCCCCTGGGAAGCGAGACTTCTTTGGAGCGCTGATTGGCCTTTCCAGGTTGCTTGGTTGGCCAAAAAGGGCGTATGCGTTTTTTCCTGAATATATTCAGGAAAAAACGCATACGCCCTTTTTGGCCAAGGGCATCATTGTCCACGTTTTGCCGCTTTTCATGTGCTTCCAAGGCGATTCGAATCTACCTCCTGAAATCTGTTTCCTGCAATTCTGCCTTGCTTTCAAAGCCTCTTCGTTGCCTTCCCTTAATATATTTGTGGACGAGAGGTATCATTTAAAACTCTGCAGGTTTGTGAATTGCAGTGCCCCTGAGCTCCATTTTTCAACTCGCTTTTTTGGGAGCTGGCCGCAAAAGCGCAGGATTGCTTCAGGCCCTCTTCTGGTTCTGGGGGGCAGGCTGAGCTTGTGCTTAATTCTTCTTCCTGATGGGAAAATAGAGTGACCTGTGCCTGTCCCAACACCTAGAGCTAGTCTCTCATTGGTTCCCCCTCTTCCCGTTCATCCTCAGGACAAATTGCAACCTGTACGGAACAGGAGGTTAAAGGTGCTGATTCTCCAAGGAGGGAGATGGCTAGTAAATCGGCTGGAATGGCGAACCCGAGCAAAGGAGATGAGAAATGAGGTGCGTTTTAGAAACCTTTCCCGATCACACGGTGTACCATCTTCTGGGTTTCTCATGCCTGTTTTCGACGTAGGAAGATGCCCTTGAACCTGGAGATTTGGGACCCATGGGATGGGTACCATGCAGTATTACTTGAAAGGGTCTGCGTTGGCTCACCCAACCTCACCGAACCTCTGAGCCCCAAGAGTGTCCACCCTTATGTCTCAATCAGCTGTGGGTCTAGATATGGTCAATCCAGGTTGCATCACAGCCCATGAACGAATTTTGTAAGAATTTCTCTCTCTTTCACTGTCTTTGTTTCACGGGTTTTGAAAAGTAATTTATTTTTATACTGGGGTTTAGCTGCTTTTCACGGCTGTGTTTATGCCGCTTTACACCCCCTTGACTCACTTACAGAGAGATATCAATACATAGGTTTGAAGATTCTTACTAGTCAGATATATTCTTGTGCGGTGAATAGGGGGTGTTGAGTCCAGTTCACTGAAAAAGGAATAGGTCTTGTCTCTTACATATTGGGTTTATGGAACGTTATCAGCTAAATTGAAACCCTTGTTTTATGCATCACCCCACCTCACCTTGCCCGTTCAGCAGCCATAGTGTGTTTTCTAAACGTGTGACTCTGTTCTGTTTTGTAATTCAGTTCAAGTGTAGCGGTTTTTACATTCCCTCTAGAAGTGATATCTTATGATAAGTGTCTTTTTCTGTGTGACTTATTTCACTTAGAATCGTCGAACCTAAATCCACTCATCGTGCTGCTACTAGCCTTATGACGTTGATTTCATGGCTGAGTGATATTCCATTGTACATGAGGACCACAACTTCTTTATCCATTTTTCTCTTTCCTAGGATATTTAAGGTGTAATGAAGTGGGGGTTCTTGTCAACAGAGCAGCCCTAAACTTTGGGGTGCCTGTGTCTTGCTGATTTTTAGTTTTCCCAATTTATACGCCCATGAGTGGAAGTGCCCTATGCTCTCCAAGCTGTGTTTTTTAGATGTTTCAGAACACACCGTACACTTCTCCAGAGTGGCTGTTGGCAATTTACATCCCACCCATCAGCGTAGCAAGGCTCCCATTTCTCCATGGCCGGTCCTGCATTTCTGGTTTGGACACTTTTTTCCGCATGGCCCTTTTGCCCCCTGGGAAGCGAGACTTCTTTGGAGCGCTGATTGGCCTTTCCAGGTTGCTTGGTTGGCCAAAAAGGGCGTATGCGTTTTTTCCTGAATATATTCAGGAAAAAACGCATACGCCCTTTTTGGCCAAGGGCATCATTGTCCACGTTTTGCCGCTTTTCATGTGCTTCCAAGGCGATTCGAATCTACCTCCTGAAATCTGTTTCCTGCAATTCTGCCTTGCTTTCAAAGCCTCTTCGTTGCCTTCCCGTAATATATTTGTGGACGAGAGGTATCATTAAAAACTCTGCAGGTTTCTGAATTGCAGTGCCCCTGAGCTCCATTTTTCAACTCGCTTTTTTGGGAGCTGGCCGCAAAAGCGCAGGATGGCTTCAGGCCCTCTTCTGGTTCTGGGGGGCAGGCTGAGCTTGTGCTTAATTCTTCTTCCTGATGGGAAAATAGAGTGACCTGTGCCTGTCCCAACACCTAGAGCTAGTCTCTCATTGGTTCCCCCTCTTCCCGTTCATCCTCAGGACAAATTGCAACCTGTACGGAACAGGAGGTTAAAGGTGCTGATTCTCCAAGGAGGGAGATGGCTAGTAAATCGGCTGGAATGGCGAACCCGAGCAAAGGAGATGAGAAATGAGGTGCGTTTTAGAAACCTTTCCCGATCACACGGTGTACCATCTTCTGGGTTTCTCATGCCTGTTTTCGACGTAGGAAGATGCCCTTGAACCTGGAGATTTGGGACCCATGGGATGGGTACCATGCAGTATTACTTGAAAGGGTCTGCGTTGGCTCACCCAACCTCACCGAACCTCTCAGCCCCAAGAGTGTCCACCCTTATGTCTCAATCAGCTGTGGGTCTAGATATGGTCAATCCAGGTTGCATCACAGCCCCTGAACGAATTTTGGAAGAATTTCTCTCTCTTTCACTGTCTTTGTTTCACGGGTTTTGAAAAGTAATTTATTTTTATAATGGGGTTTAGCTGCTTTTCACGGCTGTGTTTATGCCGCTTTACACCCCCTTGACTCACTTACAGAGAGATATCAATACATAGGTTTGAAGATTCTTACTAGTCAGATATATTCTTGTGCGGTGAATAGGGGGTGTTGAGTCCAGTTCACTGAAAAAGGAATAGGTCTTGTCTCTTACATATTGGGTTTATGGAACGGTATCTGAGCTAATTTGAAACCCTTGTTTTATGCATCACCCCACCTCACCTTTCCCGTTCAGCAGCCATAGTGTGTTTTCTAAACGTGTGACTCTGTTCTGTTTTGTAATTCAGTTCAAGTGTAGCGGTTTTTACATTCCCTCTAGAAGTGATATCTTATGATAAGTGTCTTTTTCTGTGTGACTTATTTCACTTAGAATCGTCGTACCTAAATCCACTCATCGTGCTGCTACTAGCCTTATGACGTTGATTTCATGGCTGAGTGATATTCCATTGTACATGAGGACCACAACTTCTTTATCCATTTTTCTCTTTCCTAGGATATTTAAGGTGTAATGAAGTGGGGGTTCTTGTCAACAGAGCAGCCCTAAACTTTGGGGTGCCTGTGTCTTGCTGATTTTTAGTTTTCCCAATTTATACGCCCATGAGTGGAAGTGCCCTATGCTCTCCAAGCTGTGTTTTTTAGATGTTTCAGAACACACCGTACACTTCTCCAGAGTGGCTGTTGGCAATTTACATCCCACCCATCAGCGTAGCAAGGCTCCCATTTCTCCATGGCCGGTCCTGCATTTCTGGTTTGGACACTTTTTTCCCCATGGCCCTTTTGCCCTCTGGGAAGCGAGACTTCTTTGGAGCGCTGATTTGCCTTTCCAGGTTGCTTGGTTGGCCAAAAAGGGCGTATGCGTTTTTTCCTGAATATATTCAGGAAAAAACGCATACGCCCTTTTTGGCCAAGGGCATCATTGTCCACGTTTTGCCGCTTTTCATGTGCTTTCAAGGTGATTCGAATCTACCTCCTGAAATCTGTTTCCTGCAATTCTGCCTTGCTTTCAAAGCCTCTTCGTTGCCTTCCCTTAATATATTTGTGGACGCGAGGTATCATTTAAAACTCTGCAGGTTTGTGAATTGCAGTGCCCCTGAGTTCCATTTTTCAACTCGCTTTTTTGGGAGCTGGCCGCAAAAGCGCAGGATTGCTTCAGGCCCTCTTCTGGTTCTGGGGGGCAGGCTGAGCTTGTGCTTAATTCTTCTTCCTGATGGGAAAATAGAGTGACCTGTGCCTGTCCCAACACCTAGAGCTAGTCTCTCATTGGTTCCCCCTCTTCCCGTTCATCCTCAGGACAAATTGCAACCTGTACGGAACAGGAGGTTAAAGGTGCTGATTCTCCAAGGAGGGAGATGGCTAGTAAATCGGCTGGAATGGCGAACCCGAGCAAAGGAGATGAGAAATGAGGTGCGTTTTAGAAACCTTTCCCGATCACACGGTGTACCATCTTCTGGGTTTCTCATGCCTGTTTTCGACGTAGGAAGATGGCCTTGAACCTGGAGATTTGGGACCCATGGGATGGGTACCATGCAGTATTACTTGAAAGGGTCTGCGTTGGCTCACCCAACCTCACCCAACCTCTCAGCCCCAAGAGTGTCCACCCTTATGTCTCAATCAGCTGTGGGTCTAGATATGGTCAATCCAGGTTGCATCACAGCCCCTGAACGAATTTTGTAAGAATTTCTCTCTCTTTCACTGTCTTTGTTTCACGGGTTTTGAAAAGTAATTTATTTTTATACTGGGGTTTAGCTGCTTTTCACGGCTGTGTTTATGCCGCTTTACACCCCCTTGACTCACTTACAGAGAGATATCAATACATAGGTTTGAAGATTCTTACTAGTCAGATATATTCTTGTGTGGTGAATAGGGGGTGTTGAGTCCAGTTCACTGAAAAAGGAATAGGTCTTGTCTCTTACATATTGGGTGTATGGAACGGTATCTGAGCTAATTTGAAACCCTTGTTTTATGCATCACCCCACCTCACCTTGCCCGTTCAGCAGCCATAGTGTGTTTTCTAAACGTGTGACTCTGTTCTGTTTTGTAATTCAGTTCAAGTGTAGCGGTTTTTACATTCCCTCTAGAAGTGATATCTTATGATAAGTGTCTTTTTCTGTGTGACTTATTTCACTTAGAATCGTCGTACCTAAATCCACTCATCGTGCTGCTACTAGCCTTATGACGTTGATTTCATGGCTGAGTGATATTCCATTGTACATGAGGACCACAACTTCTTTATCCATTTTTCTCTTTCCTAGGATATTTAAGGTGTAATGAAGTGGGGGTTCTTGTCAACAGAGCAGCCCTAAACTTTGGGGTGCCTGTGTCTTGCTGATTTTTAGTTTTCCCAATTTATACGCCCATGAGTGGAAGTGCCCTATGCTCTCCAAGCTGTGTTTTTTAGATGTTTCAGAACACACCGTACACTTCTCCAGAGTGGCTGTTGGCAATTTACATCCCACCCATCAGCGTAGCAAGGCTCCCATTTCTCCATGGCCGGTCCTGCATTTCTGGTTTGGACACTTTTTTCCGCATGGCCCTTTTGCCCCCTGGGAAGCGAGACTTCTTTGGAGCGCTGATTGGCCTTTCCAGGTTGCTTGGTTGGCCAAAAAGGGCGTATGCGTTTTTTCCTGAATATATTCAGGAAAAAACGCATACGCCCTTTTTGGCCAAGGGCATCATTGTCCACGTTTTGCCGCTTTTCATGTGCTTCCAAGGCGATTCGAATCTACCTCCTGAAATCTGTTTCCTGCAATTCTGCCTTGCTTTCAAAGCCTCTTCGTTGCCTTCCCGTAATATATTTGTGGACGAGAGGTATCATTAAAAACTCTGCAGGTTTCTGAATTGCAGTGCCCCTGAGCTCCATTTTTCAACTCGCTTTTTTGGGAGCTGGCCGCAAAAGCGCAGGATGGCTTCAGGCCCTCTTCTGGTTCTGGGGGGCAGGCTGAGCTTGTGCTTAATTCTTCTTCCTGATGGGAAAATAGAGTGACCGGTGCCTGTCCCAACACCTAGAGCTAGTCTCTCATTGGTTCCCCCTCTTCCCGTTCATCCTCAGGACAAATTGCAACCTGTACGGAACAGGAGGTTAAAGGTGCTGATTCTCCAAGGAGGGAGATGGCTAGTAAATCGGCTGGAATGGCGAACCCGAGCAAAGGAGATGAGAAATGAGGTGCGTTTTAGAAACCTTTCCCGATCACACGGTGTACCATCTTCTGGGTTTCTCATGCCTGTTTTCGACGTAGGAAGATGCCCTTGAACCTGGAGATTTGGGACCCATGGGATGGGTACCATGCAGTATTACTTGAAAGGGTCTGCGTTGGCTCACCCAACCTCACCGAACCTCTCAGCCCCAAGAGTGTCCACCCTTATGTCTCAATCAGCTGTGGGTCTAGATATGGTCAATCCAGGTTGCATCACAGCCCCTGAACGAATTTTGTAAGAATTTCTCTCTCTTTCACTGTCTTTGTTTCACGGGTTTTGAAAAGTAATTTATTTTTATAATGGGGTTTAGCTGCTTTTCACGGCTGTGTTTATGCCGCTTTACACCCCCTTGACTCACTTACAGAGAGATATCAATACATAGGTTTGAAGATTCTTACTAGTCAGATATATTCTTGTGCGGTGAATAGGGGGTGTTGAGTCCAGTTCACTGAAAAAGGAATAGGTCTTGTCTCTTACATATTGGGTTTATGGAACGGTATCTGAGCTAATTTGAAACCCTTGTTTTATGCATCACCCCACCTCACCTTGCCCGTTCAGCAGCCATAGTGTGTTTTCTAAACGTGTGACTCTGTTCTGTTTTGTAATTCAGTTCAAGTGTAGCGGTTTTTACATTCCCTCTAGAAGTGATATCTTATGATAAGTGTCTTTTTCTGTGTGACTTATTTCACTTAGAATCGTCGTACCTAAATCCACTCATCGTGCTGCTACTAGCCTTATGACGTTGATTTCATGGCTGAGTGATATTCCATTGTACATGAGGACCACAACTTCTTTATCCATTTTTCTCTTTCCTAGGATATTTAAGGTGTAATGAAGTGGGGGTTCTTGTCAACAGAGCAGCCCTAAACTTTGGGGTGCCTGTGTCTTGCTGATTTTTATTTTTCCCAATTTATACGCCCATGAGTGGAAGTGCCCTATGCTCTCCAAGCTGTGTTTTTTAGATGTTTCAGAACACACCGTACACTTCTCCAGAGTGGCTGTTGGCAATTTACATCCCACCCATCAGCGTAGCAAGGCTCCCATTTCTCCATGGCCGGTCCTGCATTTCTGGTTTGGACACTTTTTTCCCCATGGCCCTTTTGCCCTCTGGGAAGCGAGACTTCTTTGGAGCGCTGATTTGCCTTTCCAGGTTGCTTGGTTGGCCAAAAAGGGCGTATGCGTTTTTTCCTGAATATATTCAGGAAAAAACGCATACGCCCTTTTTGGCCAAGGGCATCATTGTCCACGTTTTGCCGCTTTTCATGTGCTTTCAAGGCGATTCGAATCTAACTCCTGAAATCTGTTTCCTGCAATTCTGCCTTGCTTTCAAAGCCTCTTCGTTGCCTTCCCTTAATATATTTGTGGACGCGAGGTATCATTTAAAACTCTGCAGGTTTGTGAATTGCAGTGCCCCTGAGGTCCATTTTTCAACTCGCTTTTTTGGGAGCTGGCCGCAAAAGCGCAGGATTGCTTCAGGCCCTCTTCTGGTTCTGGGGGCAGGCTGAGCTTGTGCTTAATTCTTCTTCCTAATGGGAAAATAGAGTGACCTGTGCCTGTCCCAACACCTAGAGCTAGTCTCTCATTGGTTCCCCCTCTTCCCGTTCATCCTCAGGACAAATTGCAACCTGTACGGAACAGGAGGTTAAAGGTGCTGATTCTCCAAGGAGGGAGATGGCTAGTAAATCGGCTGGAATGGCGAACCCGAGCAAAGGAGATGAGAAATGAGGTGCGTTTTAGAAACCTTTCCCGATCACACGGTGTACCATCTTCTGGGTTTCTCATGCCTGTTTTCGACGTAGGAAGATGGCCTTGAACCTGGAGATTTGGGACCCATGGGATGGGTACCATGCAGTATTACTTGAAAGGGTCTGCGTTGGCTCACCCAACCTCACCCAACCTCTCAGCCCCAAGAGTGTCCACCCTTATGTCTCAATCAGCTGTGGGTCTAGATATGGTCAATCCAGGTTGCATCACAGCCCCTGAACGAATTTTGTAAGAATTTCTCTCTCTTTCACTGTCTTTGTTTCACGGGTTTTGAAAAGTAATTTATTTTTATACTGGGGTTTAGCTGCTTTTCACGGCTGTGTTTATGCCGCTTTACACCCCCTTGACTCACTTACAGAGAGATATCAATACATAGGTTTGAAGATTCTTACTAGTCAGATATATTCTTGTGCGGTGAATAGGGGGTGTTGAGTCCAGTTCACTGAAAAAGGAATAGGTCTTGTCTCTTACATATTGGGTTTATGGAACGGTATCTGAGCTAAATTGAAACCCTTGTTTTATGCATCACCCCACCTCACCTTGCCCGTTCAGCAGCCATAGTGTGTTTTCTAAACGTGTGACTCTGTTCTGTTTTGTAATTCAGTTCAAGTGTAGCGGTTTTTACATTCCCTCTAGAAGTGATATCTTATGATAAGTGTCTTTTTCTGTGTGACTTATTTCACTTAGAATCGTCGTACCTAAATCCACTCATCGTGCTGCTACTAGCCTTATGACGTTGATTTCATGGCTGAGTGATATTCCATTGTACATGAGGACCACAACTTCTTTATCCATTTTTCTCTTTCCTAGGATATTTAAGGTGTAATGAAGTGGGGGTTCTTGTCAACAGAGCAGCCCTAAACTTTGGGGTGCCTGTGTCTTGCTGATTTTTAGTTTTCCCAATTTATACGCCCATGAGTGGAAGTGCCCTATGCTCTCCAAGCTGTGTTTTTTAGATGTTTCAGAACACACCGTACACTTCTCCAGAGTGGCTGTTGGCCATTTACATCCCACCCATCAGCGTAGCAAGGCTCCCATTTCTCCATGGCCGGTCCTGCATTTCTGGTTTGGACACTTTTTTCCGCATGGCCCTTTTGCCCCCTGGGAAGCGAGACTTCTTTGGAGCACTGATTGGCCTTTCCAGGTTGCTTGGTTGGCCAAAAAGGGCGTATGCGTTTTTTCCTGAATATATTCAGGAAAAAACGCATACGCCCTTTTTGGCCAAGGGCATCATTGTCCACGTTTTGCCGCTTTTCATGTGCTTTCAAGGCGATTCGAATCTACCTCCTGAAATCTGTTTCCTGCAATTCTGCCTTGCTTTCAAAGCCTCTTCGTTGCCTTCCCTTAATATATTTGTGGACGAGAGGTATCATTTAAAACTCTGCAGGTTTGTGAATTGCAGTGCCCCTGAGCTCCATTTTTCAACTCGCTTTTTTGGGAGCTGGCCGCAAAAGCGCAGGATTGCTTCAGGCCCTCTTCTGGTTCTGGGGGGCAGGCTGAGCTTGTGCTTAATTCTTCTTCCTGATGGGAAAATAGAGTGACCTGTGCCTGTCCCAACACCTAGAGCTAGTCTCTCATTGGTTCCCCCTCTTCCCGTTCATCCTCAGGACAAATTGCAACCTGTACGGAACAGGAGGTTAAAGGTGCTGATTCTCCAAGGAGGGAGATGGCTAGTAAATCGGCTGGAATGGCGAACCCGAGCAAAGGAGATGAGAAATGAGGTGCGTTTTAGAAACCTTTCCCGATCACACGGTGTACCATCTTCTGGGTTTCTCATGCCTGTTTTCGACGTAGGAAGATGCCCTTGAACCTGGAGATTTGGGACCCATGGGATGGGTACCATGCAGTATTACTTGAAAGGGTCTGCGTTGGCTCACCCAACCTCACCGAACCTCTCAGCCCCAAGAGTGTCCACCCTTATGTCTCAATCAGCTGTGGGTCTAGATATGGTCAATCCAGGTTGCATCACAGCCCCTGAACGAATTTTGGAAGAATTTCTCTCTCTTTCACTGTCTTTGTTTCACGGGTTTTGAAAAGTAATTTATTTTTATAATGGGGTTTAGCTGCTTTTCACGGCTGTGTTTATGCCGCTTTACACCCCCTTGACTCACTTACAGAGAGATATCAATACATAGGTTTGAAGATTCTTACTAGTCAGATATATTCTTGTGCGGTGAATAGGGGGTGTTGAGTCCAGTTCACTGAAAAAGGAATAGGTCTTGTCTCTTACATATTGGGTTTATGGAACGGTATCTGAGCTAATTTGAAACCCTTGTTTTATGCATCACCCCACCTCACCTTGCCCGTTCAGCAGCCATAGTGTGTTTTCTAAACGTGTGACTCTGTTCTGTTTTGTAATTCAGTTCAAGTGTAGCGGTTTTTACATTCCCTCTAGAAGTGATATCTTATGATAAGTGTCTTTTTCTGTGTGACTTATTTCACTTAGAATCGTCGTACCTAAATCCACTCATCGTGCTGCTACTAGCCTTATGACGTTGATTTCATGGCTGAGTGATATTCCATTGTACATGAGGACCCCAACTTCTTTATCCATTTTTCTCTTTCCTAGGATATTTAAGGTGTAATGAAGTGGGGGTTCTTGTCAACAGAGCAGCCCTAAACTTTGGGGTGCCTGTGTCTTGCTGATTTTTAGTTTTCCCAATTTATACGCCCATGAGTGGAAGTGCCCTATGCTCTCCAAGCTGTGTTTTTTAGATGTTTCAGAACACACCGTACACTTCTCCAGAGTGGCTGTTGGCAATTTACATCCCACCCATCAGCGTAGCAAGGCTCCCATTTCTCCATGGCCGGTCCTGCATTTCTGGTTTGGACACTTTTTTCCTCATGGCCCTTTTGCCCTCTGGGAAGCGAGACTTCTTTGGAGCGCTGATTTGCCTTTCCAGGTTGCTTGGTTGGCCAAAAAGGGCGTATGCGTTTTTTCCTGAATATATTCAGGAAAAAACGCATACGCCCTTTTTGGCCAAGGGCATCATTGTCCACGTTTTGCCGCTTTTCATGTGCTTTCAAGGCGATTCGAATCTACCTCCTGAAATCTGTTTCCTGCAATTCTGCCTTGCTTTCAAAGCCTCTTCGTTGCCTTCCCTTAATATATTTGTGGACGCGAGGTATCATTTAAAACTCTGCAGGTTTGTGAATTGCAGTGCCCCTGAGTTCCATTTTTCAACTCGCTTTTTTGGGAGCTGGCCGCAAAAGCGCAGGATTGCTTCAGGCCCTCTTCTGGTTCTGGGGGGCAGGCTGAGCTTGTGCTTAATTCTTCTTCCTGATGGGAAAATAGAGTGACCTGTGCCTGTCCCAACACCTAGAGCTAGTCTCTCATTGGTTCCCCCTCTTCCCGTTCATCCTCAGGACAAATTGCAACCTGTACGGAACAGGAGGTTAAAGGTGCTGATTCTCCAAGGAGGGAGATGGCTAGTAAATCGGCTGGAATGGCGAACCCGAGCAAAGGAGATGAGAAATGAGGTGCGTTTTAGAAACCTTTCCCTATCACACGGTGTACCATCTTCTGGGTTTCTCATGCCTGTTTTCGACGTAGGAAGATGGCCTTGAACCTGGAGATTTGGGACCCATGGGATGGGTACCATGCAGTATTACTTGAAAGGGTCTGCGTTGGCTCACCCAACCTCACCCAACCTCTCAGCCCCAAGAGTGTCCACCCTTATGTCTCAATCAGCTGTGGGTCTAGATATGGTCAATCCAGGTTGCATCACAGCCCCTGAATGAATTTTGGAAGAATTTCTCTCTCTTTCACTGTCTTTGTTTCACGGGTTTTGAAAAGTAATTTATTTTTATACTGGGGTTTAGCTGCTTTTCACGGCTGTGTTTATGCCGCTTTACACCCCCTTGACTCACTTACAGAGAGATATCAATACATAGGTTTGAAGATTCTTACTAGTCAGATATATTCTTGTGCGGTGAATAGGGGGTGTTGAGTCCAGTTCACTGAAAAAGGAATAGGTCTTGTCTCTTACATATTGGGTTTATGGAACGGTATCTGAGCTAAATTGAAACCCTTGTTTTATGCATCACCCCACCTCACCTTGCCCGTTCAGCAGCCATAGTGTGTTTTCTAAACGTGTGACTCTGTTCTGTTTTGTAATTCAGTTCAAGTGTAGCGGTTTTTACATTCCCTCTAGAAGTGATATCTTATGATAAGTGTCTTTTTCTGTGTGACTTATTTCACTTAGAATCGTCGTACCTAAATCCACTCATCGTGCTGCTACTAGCCTTATGACGTTGATTTCATGGCTGAGTGATATTCCATTGTACATGAGGACCACAACTTCTTTATCCATTTTTCTCTTTCCTAGGATATTTAAGGTGTAATGAAGTGGGGGTTCTTGTCAACAGAGCAGCCCTAAACTTTGGGGTGCCTGTGTCTTGCTGATTTTTAGTTTTCCCAATTTATACGCCCATGAGTGGAAGTGCCCTATGCTCTCCAAGCTGTGTTTTTTAGATGTTTCAGAACACACCGTACACTTCTCCAGAGTGGCTGTTGGCAATTTACATCCCACCCATCAGCGTAGCAAGGCTCCCATTTCTCCATGGCCGGTCCTGCATTTCTGGTTTGGACACTTTTTTCCGCATGGCCCTTTTGCCCCCTGGGAAGCGAGACTTCTTTGGAGCACTGATTGGCCTTTCCAGGTTGCTTGGTTGGCCAAAAAGGGCGTATGCGTTTTTTCCTGAATATATTCAGGAAAAAACGCATACGCCCTTTTTGGCCAAGGGCATCATTGTCCACGTTTTGCCGCTTTTCATGTGCTTCCAAGGCGATTCGAATCTACCTCCTGAAATCTGTTTCCTGCAATTCTGCCTTGCTTTCAAAGCCTCTTCGTTGCCTTCCCGTAATATATTTGTGGACGAGAGGTATCATTAAAAACTCTGCAGGTTTGTGAATTGCAGTGCCCCTGAGCTCCATTTTTCAACTCGCTTTTTTGGGAGCTGGCCGCAAAAGCGCAGGATGGCTTCAGGCCCTCTTCTGGTTCTGGGGGGCAGGCTGAGCTTGTGCTTAATTCTTCTTCCTGATGGGAAAATAGAGTGACCTGTGCCTGTCCCAACACCTAGAGCTAGTCTCTCATTGGTTCCCCCTCTTCCCGTTCATCCTCAGGACAAATTGCAACCTGTACGGAACAGGAGGTTAAAGGTGCTGATTCTCCAAGGAGGGAGATGGCTAGTAAATCGGCTGGAATGGCGAACCCGAGCAAAGGAGATGAGAAATGAGGTGCGTTTTAGAAACCTTTCCCGATCACACGGTGTACCATCTTCTGGGTTTCTCATGCCTGTTTTCGACGTAGGAAGATGCCCTTGAACCTGGAGATTTGGGACCCATGGGATGGGTACCATGCAGTATTACTTGAAAGGGTCTGCGTTGGCTCACCCAACCTCACCGAACCTCTCAGCCCCAAGAGTGTCCACCCTTATGTCTCAATCAGCTGTGGGTCTAGATATGGTCAATCCAGGTTGCATCACAGCCCCTGAACGTATTTTGGAAGAATTTCTCTCTCTTTCACTGTCTTTGTTTCACGGGTTTTGAAAAGTAATTTATTTTTATAATGGGGTTTAGCTGCTTTTCACGGCTGTGTTTATGCCGCTTTACACCCCCTTGACTCACTTACAGAGAGATATCAATACATAGGTTTGAAGATTCTTACTAGTCAGATATATTCTTGTGCGCTGAATAGGGGGTGTTGAGTCCAGTTCACTGAAAAAGGAATAGGTCTTGTCTCTTACATATTGGGTTTATGGAACGGTATCTGAGCTAATTTGAAACCCTTGTTTTATGCATCACCCCACCTCACCTTGCCCGTTCAGCAGCCATAGTGTGTTTTCTAAACGTGTGACTCTGTTCTGTTTTGTAATTCAGTTCAAGTGTAGCGGTTTTTACATTCCCTCTAGAAGTGATATCTTATGATAAGTGTCTTTTTCTGTGTGACTTATTTCACTTAGAATCGTCGTACCTAAATCCACTCATCGTGCTGCTACTAGCCTTATGACGTTGATTTCATGGCTGAGTGATATTCCATTGTACATGAGGACCACAACTTCTTTATCCATTTTTCTCTTTCCTAGGATATTTAAGGTGTAATGAAGTGGGGGTTCTTGTCAACAGAGCAGCCCTAAACTTTGGGGTGCCTGTGTCTTGCTGATTTTTAGTTTTCCCAATTTATACGGCCATGAGTGGAAGTGCCCTATGCTCTCCAAGCTGTGTTTTTTAGATGTTTCAGAACACACCGTACACTTCTCCAGAGTGGCTGTTGGCAATTTACATCCCACCCATCAGCGTAGCAAGGCTCCCATTTCTCCATGGCCGGTCCTGCATTTCTGGTTTGGACACTTTTTTCCGCATGGCCCTTTTGCCCCCTGGGAAGCGAGACTTCTTTGGAGCGCTGATTGGCCTTTCCAGGTTGCTTGGTTGGCCAAAAAGGGCGTATGCGTTTTTTCCTGAATATATTCAGGAAAAAACGCATACGCCCTTTTTGGCCAAGGGCATCATTGTCCACGTTTTGCCGCTTTTCATGTGCTTCCAAGGCGATTCGAATCTACCTCCTGAAATCTGTTTCCTGCAATTCTGCCTTGCTTTCAAAGCCTCTTCGTTGCCTTCCCGTAATATATTTGTGGACGAGAGGTATCATTAAAAACTCTGCAGGTTTCTGAATTGCAGTGCCCCTGAGCTCCATTTTTCAACTCGCTTTTTTGGGAGCTGGCCGCAAAAGCGCAGGATGGCTTCAGGCCCTCTTCTGGTTCTGGGGGGCAGGCTGAGCTTGTGCTTAATTCTTCTTCCTGATGGGAAAATAGAGTGACCTGTGCCTGTCCCAACACCTAGAGCTAGTCTCTCATTGGTTCCCCCTCTTCCCGTTCATCCTCAGGACAAATTGCAACCTGTACGGAACAGGAGGTTAAAGGTGCTGATTCTCCAAGGAGGGAGATGGCTAGTAAATCGGCTGGAATGGCGAACCCGAGCAAAGGAGATGAGAAATGAGGTGCGTTTTAGAAACCTTTCCCGATCACACGGTGTACCATCTTCTGGGTTTCTCATGCCTGTTTTCGACGTAGGAAGATGCCCTTGAACCTGGAGATTTGGGACCCATGGGATGGGTACCATGCAGTATTACTTGAAAGGGTCTGCGTTGGCTCACCCAACCTCACCGAACCTCTCAGCCCCAAGAGTGTCCACCCTTATGTCTCAATCAGCTGTGGGTCTAGATATGGTCAATCCAGGTTGCATCACAGCCCCTGAACGAATTTTGGAAGAATTTCTCTCTCTTTCACTCTCTTTGTTTCACGGGTTTTGAAAAGTAATTTATTTTTATAATGGGGTTTAGCTGCTTTTCACGGCTGTGTTTATGCCGCTTTACACCCCCTTGACTCACTTACAGAGAGATATCAATACATAGGTTTGAAGATTCTTACTAGTCAGATATATTCTTGGGCGGTGAATAGGGGGTGTTGAGTCCAGTTCACTGAAAAAGGAATAGGTCTTGTCTCTTACATATTGGGTTTATGGAACGGTATCTGAGCTAATTTGAAACCCTTGTTTTATGCATCACCCCACCTCACCTTGCCCGTTCAGCAGCCATAGTGTGTTTTGTAAACGTGTGACTCTGTTCTGTTATGTAATTCAGTTCAAGTGTAACGGTTTTTACATTCCCTCTAGAAGTGATATCTTATGATAAGTGTCTTTTTCTGTGTGACTTATTTCACTTAGAATCGTCGTACCTAAATCCACTCATCGTGCTGCTACTAGCCTTATGACGTTGATTTCATGGCTGAGTGATATTCCATTGTACATGAGGACCACAACTTCTTTATCCATTTTTCTCTTTCCTAGGATATTTAAGGTGTAATGAAGTGGGGGTTCTTGTCAACAGAGCAGCCCTAAACTTTGGGGTGCCTGTGTCTTGCTGATTTTTCGTTTTCCCAATTTATACGCCCATGAGTGGAAGTGCCCTATGCTCTCCAAGCTGTGTTTTTTAGATGTTTCAGAACACACCGTACACTTCTCCAGAATGGCTGTTGGCAATTTACATCCCACCCATCAGCGTAGCAAGGCTCCCATTTCTCCATGGCCGGTCCTGCATTTCTGGTTTGGACACTTTTTTCCGCATGGCCCTTTTGCCCGCTGGGAAGCGAGACTTCTTTGGAGCGCTGATTGGCCTTTCCAGGTTGCTTGGTTGGCCAAAAAGGGCGTATGCGTTTTTTCCTGAATATATTCAGGAAAAAACGCATACGCCCTTTTTGGCCAAGGGCATCATTGTCCACGTTTTGCCGCTTTTCATGTGCTTTCAAGGCGATTCGAATCTACCTCCTGAAATCTGTTTCCTGCAATTCTGCCTTGCTTTCAAAGCCTCTTCGTTGCCTTCCCTTAATATATTTGTGGACGAGAGGTATCATTTAAAACTCTGCAGGTTTGTGAATTGCAGTGCCCCTGAGCTCCATTTTTCAACTCGCTTTTTTGGGAGCTGGCCGCAAAAGCGCAGGATTGCTTCAGGCCCTCTTCTGGTTCTGGGGGGCAGGCTGAGCTTGTGCTTAATTCTTCTTCCTGATGGGAAAATAGAGTGACCTGTGCCTGTCCCAACACCTAGAGCTAGTCTCTCATTGGTTCCCCCTCTTCCCGTTCATCCTCAGGACAAATTGCAACCTGTACGGAACAGGAGGTTAAAGGTGCTGATTCTCCAAGGAGGGAGATGGCTAGTAAATCGGCTGGAATGGCGAACCCGAGCAAAGGAGATGAGAAATGAGGTGCGTTTTAGAAACCTTTCCCGATCACACGGTGTACCATCTTCTGGGTTTCTCATGCCTGTTTTCGACGTAGGAAGATGCCCTTGAACCTGGAGATTTGGGACCCATGGGATGGGTACCATGCAGTATTACTTGAAAGGGTCTGCGTTGGCTCACCCAACCTCACCGAACCTCTCAGCCCCAAGAGTGTCCACCCTTATGTCTCAATCAGCTGTGGGTCTAGATATGGTCAATCCAGGTTGCATCACAGCCCCTGAACGAATTTTGGAAGAATTTCTCTCTCTTTCACTGTCTTTGTTTCACGGGTTTTGAAAAGTAATTTATTTTTATAATGGGGTTTAGCTGCTTTTCACGGCTGTGTTTATGCCGCTTTACACCCCCTTGACTCACTTACAGAGAGATATCAATACATAGGTTTGAAGATTCTTACTAGTCAGATATATTCTTGTGCGGTGAATAGGGGGTGTTGAGGCCAGTTCACTGAAAAAGGAATAGGTCTTGTCTCTTACATATTGGGTTTATGGAACGGTATCGGAGCTAATTTGAAACCCTTGTTTTATGCATCACCCCACCTCACCTTTCCCGTTCAGCAGCCATAGTGTGTTTTCTAAACGTGTGACTCTGTTCTGTTTTGTAATTCAGTTCAAGTGTAGCGGTTTTTACATTCCCTCTAGAAGTGATATCTTATGATAAGTGTCTTTTTCTGTGTGACTTATTTCACTTAGAATCGTCGTACCTAAATCCACTCATCGTGCTGCTACTAGCCTTATGACGTTGATTTCATGGCTGAGTGATATTCCATTGTACATGAGGACCACAACTTCTTTATCCATTTTTCTCTTTCCTAGGATATTTAAGGTGTAATGAAGTGGGGGTTCTTGTCAACAGAGCAGCCCTAAACTTTGGGGTGCCTGTGTCTTGCTGATTTTTAGTTTTCCCAATTTATACGCCCATGAGTCGAAGTGCCCTATGCTCTCCAAGCTGTGTTTTTTAGATGTTTCAGAACACACCGTACACTTCTCCAGAATGGCTGTTGGCAATTTACATCCCACCCATCAGCGTAGCAAGGCTCCCATTTCTCCATGGCCGGTCCTGCATTTCTGGTTTGGACACTTTTTTCCCCATGGCCCTTTTGCCCGCTGGGAAGCGAGACTTCTTTGGAGCGCTGATTGGCCTTTCCAGGTTGCTTGGTTGGCCAAAAAGGGCGTATGCGTTTTTTCCTGAATATATTCAGGAAAAAACGCATACGCCCTTTTTGGCCAAGGGCATCATTGTCCACGTTTTGCCGCTTTTCATGTGCTTTCAAGGCGATTCGAATCTACCTCCTGAAATCTGTTTCCTGCAATTCTGCCTTGCTTTCAAAGCCTCTTCGTTGCCTTCCCTTAATATATTTGTGGACGAGAGGTATCATTTAAAACTCTGCAGGTTTGTGAATTGCAGTGCCCCTGAGCTCCATTTTTCAACTCGCTTTTTTGGGAGCTGGCCGCAAAAGCGCAGGATTGCTTCAGGCCCTCTTCTGGTTCTGGGGGGCAGGCTGAGCTTGTGCTTAATTCTTCTTCCTGATGGGAAAATAGAGTGACCTGTGCCTGTCCCAACACCTAGAGCTAGTCTCTCATTGGTTCCCCCTCTTCCCGTTCATCCTCAGGACAAATTGCAACCTGTACGGAACAGGAGGTTAAAGGTGCTGATTCTCCAAGGAGGGAGATGGCTAGTAAATCGGCTGGAATGGCGAACCCGAGCAAAGGAGATGAGAAATGAGGTGCGTTTTAGAAACCTTTCCCGATCACACGGTGTACCATCTTCTGGGTTTCTCATGCCTGTTTTCGACGTAGGAAGATGCCCTTGAACCTGGAGATTTGGGACCCATGGGATGGGTACCATGCAGTATTACTTGAAAGGGTCTGCGTTGGCTCACCCAACCTCACCGAACCTCTCAGCCCCAAGAGTGTCCACCCTTATGTCTCAATCAGCTGTGGGTCTAGATATGGTCAATCCAGGTTGCATCACAGCCCCTGAACGAATTTTGGAAGAATTTCTCTCTCTTTCACTGTCTTTGTTTCACGGGTTTTGAAAAGTAATTTATTTTTATAATGGGGTTTAGCTGCTTTTCACGGCTGTGTTTATGCCGCTTTACACCCCCTTGACTCACTTACAGAGAGATATCAATACATAGGTTTGAAGATTCTTACTAGTCAGATATATTCTTGGGCGGTGAATAGGGGGTGTTGAGTCCAGTTCACTGAAAAAGGAATAGGTCTTGTCTCTTACATATTGGGTTTATGGAACGGTATCTGAGCTAATTTGAAACCCTTGTTTTATGCATCACCCCACCTCACCTTGCCCGTTCAGCAGCCATAGTGTGTTTTCTAAACGTGTGACTCTGTTCTGTTTTGTAATTCAGTTCAAGTGTAGCGGTTTTTACATTCCCTCTAGAAGTGATATCTTATGATAAGTGTCTTTTTCTGTGTGACTTATTTCACTTAGAATCGTCGTACCTAAATCCACTCATCGTGCTGCTACTAGCCTTATGACGTTGATTTCATGGCTGAGTGATATTCCATTGTACATGAGGACCACAACTTCTTTATCCATTTTTCTCTTTCCTAGGATATTTAAGGTGTAATGAAGTGGGGGTTCTTGTCAACAGAGCAGCCCTAAACTTTGGGGTGCCTGTGTCTTGCTGATTTTTAGTTTTCCCAATTTATACGCCCATGAGTGGAAGTGCCCTATGCTCTCCAAGCTGTGTTTTTTAGATGTTTCAGAACACACCGTACACTTCTCCAGAATGGCTGTTGGCAATTTACATCCCACCCATCAGCGTAGCAAGGCTCCCATTTCTCCATGGCCGGTCCTGCATTTCTGGTTTGGACACTTATTTCCGCATGGCCCTTTTGCCCGCTGGGAAGCGAGACTTCTTTGGAGCGCTGATTGGCCTTTCCAGGTTGCTTGGTTGGCCAAAAAGGGCGTATGCGTTTTTTCCTGAATATATTCAGGAAAAAAACGCATACGCCCTTTTTGGCCAAGGGCATCATTGTCCACGTTTTGCCGCTTTTCATGTGCTTTCAAGGCGATTCGAATCTACCTCCTGAAATCTGTTTCCTGCAATTCTGCCTTGCTTTCAAAGCCTCTTCGTTGCCTTCCCTTAATATATTTGTGGACGAGAGGTATCATTTAAAACTCTGCAGGTTTGTGAATTGCAGTGCCCCTGAGCTCCATTTTTCAACTCGCTTTTTTGGGAGCTGGCCGCAAAAGCGCAGGATTGCTTCAGGCCCTCTTCTGGTTCTGGGCGGCAGGCTGAGCTTGTGCTTAATTCTTCTTCCTGATGGGAAAATAGAGTGACCTGTGCCTGTCCCAACACCTAGAGCTAGTCTCTCATTGGTTCCCCCTCTTCCCGTTCATCCTCAGGACAAATTGCAACCTGTACGGAACAGGAGGTTAAAGGTGCTGATTCTCCAAGGAGGGAGATGGCTAGTAAATCGGCTGGAATGGCGAACCCGAGCAAAGGAGATGAGAAATGAGGTGCGTTTTAGAAACCTTTCCCGATCACACGGTGTACCATCTTCTGGGTTTCTCATGCCTGTTTTCGACGTAGGAAGATGCCCTTGAACCTGGAGATTTGGGACCCATGGGATGGGTACCATGCAGTATTACTTGAAAGGGTCTGCGTTGGCTCACCCAACCTCACCGAACCTCTCAGCCCCAAGAGTGTCCACCCTTATGTCTCAATCAGCTGTGGGTCTAGATATGGTCAATCCAGGTTGCATCACAGCCCCTGAACGAATTTTGGAAGAATTTCTCTCTCTTTCACTGTCTTTGTTTCACGGGTTTTGAAAAGTAATTTATTTTTATAATGGGGTTTAGCTGCTTTTCACGGCTGTGTTTATGCCGCTTTACACCCCCTTGACTCACTTACAGAGAGATATCAATACATAGGTTTGAAGATTCTTACTAGTCAGATATAATCTTGTGCGGTGAATAGGGGGTGTTGAGTCCAGTTCACTGAAAAAGGAATAGGTCTTGTCTCTTACATATTGGGTTTATGGAACGGTATCTGAGCTAATGTGAAACCCTTGTTTTATGCATCACCCCACCTCACCTTGCCCGTTCAGCAGCCATAGTGTGTTTTCTAAACGTGTGACTCTGTTCTGTTTTGTAATTCAGTTCAAGTGTAGCGGTTTTTACATTCCCTCTAGAAGTGATATCTTATGATAAGTGTCTTTTTCTGTGTGACTTATTTCACTTAGAATCGTCGTACCTAAATCCACTCATCGTGCTGCTACTACCCTTATGACGTTGATTTCATGGCTGAGTGATATTCCATTGTACATGAGGACCCCAACTTCTTTTTCCATTTTTCTCTTTCCTAGGATATTTAAGGTGTAATGAAGTGGGGGTTCTTGTCAACAGAGCAGCCCTAAACTTTGGGGTGCCTGTGTCTTGCTGATTTTTAGTTTTCCCAATTTATACGCCCATGAGTGGAAGTGCCCTATGCTCTCCAAGCTGTGTTTTTTAGATGTTTCAGAACACACCGTACACTTCTCCAGAGTGGCTGTTGGCAATTTACATCCCACCCATCAGCGTAGCAAGGCTCCCATTTCTCCATGGCCGGTCCTGCATTTCTGGTTTGGGCACTTTTTTCCGCATGGCCCTTTTGCCCGCTGGGAAGCGAGACTTCTTTGGAGCGCTGATTGGCCTTTCCAGGTTGCTTGGTTGGCCAAAAAGGGCGTATGCTTTTTTTCCTGAATATATTCAGGAAAAAACGCATACGCCCTTTTTGGCCAAGGGCATCATTGTCCACGTTTTGCCGCTTTTCATGTGCTTTCAAGGCGATTCGAATCTACCTCCTGAAATCTGTTTCCTGCAATTCTGCCTTGCTTTCAAAGCCTCTTCGTTGCCTTCCCTTAATATATTTGTGGACGAGAGGTATCATTTAAAACTCTGCAGGTTTGTGAATTGCAGTGCCCCTGAGCTCCATTTTTCAACTCGCTTTTTTGGGAGCTGGCCGCAAAAGCGCAGGATTGCTTCAGGCCCTCTTCTGGTTCTGGGGGGCAGGCTGAGCTTGTGCTTAATTCTTCTTCCTGATGGGAAAATAGAGTGACCTGTGCCTGTCCCAACACCTAGAGCTAGTCTCTCATTGGTTCCCCCTCTTCCCGTTCATCCTCAGGAAAAATTGCAACCTGTACGGAACAGGAGGTTAAAGGTGCTGATTCTCCAAGGAGGGAGATGGCTAGTAAATCGGCTGGAATGGCGAACCCGAGCAAAGGAGATGAGAAATGAGGTGCGTTTTAGAAACCTTTGCCGATCACACAGTGTACCATCTTCTGGGTTTCTCATGCCTGTTTTCGACGTAGGAAGATGCCCTTGAACCTGGAGATTTGGGACCCATGGGATGGGTACCATGCAGTATTACTTGAAAGGGTCTGCGTTGGCTCACCCAACCTCACCGAACCTCTCAGCCCCAAGAGTGTCCACCCTTATGTCTCAATCAGCGGTGGGTCTAGATATGGTCAATCCAGGTTGCATCACAGCCCCTGAACGAATTTTGGAAGAATTTCTCTCTCTTTCACTGTCTTTGTTTCACGGGTTTTGAAAAGTAATTTATTTTTATAATGGGGTTTAGCTGCTTTTCACGGCTGTGTTTATGCCGCTTTACACCCCCTTGACTCACTTACAGAGAGATATCAATACATAGGTTTGAAGATTCTTACTAGTCAGATATAATCTTGTGCGGTGAATAGGGGGTGTTGAGTCCAGTTCACTGAAAAAGGAATAGGTCTTGTCTCTTACATATTGGGTTTATGGAACGGTATCTGAGCTAATTTGAAACCCTTGTTTTATGCATCACCCCACCTCACCTTGCCCGTTCAGCAGCCATAGTGTGTTTCCTAAACGTGTGACTCTGTTCTGTTTTGTAATTCAGTTCAAGTGTAGCGGTTTTTACATTCCCTCTAGAAGTGATATCTTATGATAAGTGTCTTTTTCTGTGTGACTTATTTCACTTAGAATCGTCGTACCTAAATCCACTCATCGTGCTGCTACTAGCCTTATGACGTTGATTTCATGGCTGAGTGATATTCCATTGTACATGAGGACCCCAACTTCTTTATCCATTTTTCTCTTTCCTAGGATATTTAAGGTGTAATGAAGTGGGGGTTCTTGTCAACAGAGCAGCCCTAAACTTTGGGGTGCCTGTGTCTTGCTGATTTTTAGTTTTCCCAATTTATACGCCCATGAGTGGAAGTGCCCTATGCTCTCCAAGCTGTGTTTTTTAGATGTTTCAGAACACACCGTACACTTCTCCAGAGTGGCTGTTGGCAATTTACATCCCACCCATCAGCGTAGCAAGGCTCCCATTTCTCCATGGCCGGTCCTGCATTTCTGGTTTGGGCACTTTTTTCCGCATGGCCCTTTTGCCCGCTGGGAAGCGAGACTTCTTTGGAGCGCTGATTGGCCTTTCCAGGTTGCTTGGTTGGCCAAAAAGGGCGTATGCTTTTTTTCCTAAATATATTCAGGAAAAAACGCATACGCCCTTTTTGGCCAAGGGCATCATTGTCCACGTTTTGCCGCTTTTCATGTGCTTTCAAGGCGATTCGAATCTACCTCCTGAAATCTGTTTCCTGCAATTCTGCCTTGCTTTCAAAGCCTCTTCGTTGCCTTCCCTTAATATATTTGTGGACGAGAGGTATCATTTAAAACTCTGCAGGTTTGTGAATTGCAGTGCCCCTGAGCTCCATTTTTCAACTCGCTTTTTTGGGAGCTGGCCGCAAAAGCGCAGGATTGCTTCAGGCCCTCTTCTGGTTCTGGGGGGCAGGCTGAGCTTGTGCTTAATTCTTCTTCCTGATGGGAAAATAGAGTGACCTGTGCCTGTCCCAACACCTAGAGCTAGTCTCTCATTGGTTCCCCCTCTTCCCGTTCATCCTCAGGAAAAATTGCAACCTGTACGGAACAGGAGGTTAAAGGTGCTGATTCTCCAAGGAGGGAGATGGCTAGTAAATTGGCTGGAATGGCGAACCCGAGCAAAGGAGATGAGAAATGAGGTGCGTTTTTGAAACCTTTGCCGATCACACAGTGTACCATCTTCTGGGTTTCTCATGCCTGTTTTCGACGTAGGAAGATGCCCTTGAACCTGGAGATTTGGGACCCATGGGATGGGTACCATGCAGTATTACTTGAAAGGGTCTGCGTTGGCTCACCCAACCTCACCGAACCTCTCAGCCCCAAGAGTGTCCACCCTTATGTCTCAATCAGCGGTGGGTCTAGATATGGTCAATCCAGGTTGCATCACAGCCCCTGAACGAATTTTGGAAGAATTTCTCTCTCTTTCACTGTCTTTGTTTCACGGGTTTTGAAAAGTAATTTATTTTTATAATGGGGTTTAGCTGCTTTTCACGGCTGTGTTTATGCCGCTTTACACCCCCTTGACTCACTTACAGAGAGATATCAATACATAGGTTTGAAGATTCTTACTAGTCAGATATAATCTTGTGCGGTGAATAGGGGGTGTTGAGTCCAGTTCACTGAAAAAGGAATAGGTCTTGTCTCTTACATATTGGGTTTATGGAACGGTATCTGAGCTAATTTGAAACCCTTGTTTTATGCATCACCCCACCTCACCTTGCCCGTTCAGCAGCCATAGTGTGTTTTCTAAACGTGTGACTCTGTTCTGTTTTGTAATTCAGTTCAAGTGTAGCGGTTTTTACATTCCCTCTAGAAGTGATATCTTATGATAAGTGTCTTTTTCTGTGTGACTTATTTCACTTAGAATCGTCGAACCTAAATCCACTCATCGTGCTGCTACTAGCCTTATGACGTTGATTTCATGGCTGAGTGATATTCCATTGTACATGAGGACCCCAAATTCTTTATCCATTTTTCTTTTTCCTAGGATATTTAAGGTGTAATGAAGTGGGGTTTCTTGTCAACAGAGCAGCCCTAAACTTTGGGGTGCCTGTGTCTTGCTGATTTTTAGTTTTCCCAATTTATACGCCCATGAGTGGAAGTGCCCTATGCTCTCCAAGCTGTGTTTTTTAGATGTTTCAGAACACACCGTACACTTCTCCAGAGTGGCTGTTGGCAATTTACATCCCACCCATCAGCGTAGCAAGGCTCCCATTTCTCCATGGCCGGTCCTGCATTTCTGGTTTGGGCACTTTTTTCCGCATGGCCCTTTTGCCCGCTGGGAAGCGAGACTTCTTTGGAGCGCTGATTGGCCTTTCCAGGTTGCTTGGTTGGCCAAAAAGGGCGTATGCTTTTTTTCCTGAATATATTCAGGAAAAAACGCATACGCCCTTTTTGGCCAAGGGCATCATTGTCCACGTTTTGCCGCTTTTCATGTGCTTTCAAGGCGATTCGAATCTACCTCCTGAAATCTGTTTCCTGCAATTCTGCCTTGCTTTCAAAGCCTCTTCGTTGCCTTCCCTTAATATATTTGTGGACGAGAGGTATCATTTAAAACTCTGCAGGTTTGTGAATTGCAGTGCCCCTGAGCTCCATTTTTCAACTCGCTTTTTTGGGAGCTGGCCGCAAAAGCGCAGGATTGCTTCAGGCCCTCTTCTGGTTCTGGGGGGCAGGCTGAGCTTGTGCTTAATTCTTCTTCCTGATGGGAAAATAGAGTGACCTGTGCCTGTCCCAACACCTAGAGCTAGTCTCTCATTGGTTCCCCCTCTTCCCGTTCATCCTCAGGACAAATTGCAACCTGTACGGAACAGGAGGTTAAAGGTGCTGATTCTGCAAGGAGGGAGATGGCTAGTAAATCGGCTGGAATGGCGAACCCGAGCAAAGGAGATGAGAAATGAGGTGCGTTTTAGAAACCTTTCCCGATCACACGGTGTACCATCTTCTGGGTTTCTCATGCCTGTTTTCGACGTAGGAAGATGCCCTTGAACCTGGAGATTTGGGACCCATGGGATGGGTACCATGCAGTATTACTTGAAAGGGTCTGCGTTGGCTCACCCAACCTCACCGAACCTCTCAGCCCCAAGAGTGTCCACCCTTATGTCTCAATCAGCTGTGGGTCTAGATATGGTCAATCCAGGTTGCATCACAGCCCCTGAACGAATTTTGTAAGAATTTCTCTCTCTTTCACTGTCTTTGTTTCACGGGTTTTGAAAAGTAATTTATTTTTATAATGGGGTTTAGCTGCTTTTCACGGCTGTGTTTATGCCACTTTACACCCCCTTGACTCACTTACAGAGAGATATCAATACATAGGTTTGAAGATTCTTACTAGTCAGATATATTCTTGTGCGGTGAATAGGGGGTGTTGAGTCCAGTTCACTGAAAAAGGAATAGGTCTTGTCTCTTACATATTGGGTTTATGGAACGGTATCTGAGCCAATTTGAAACCCTTGTTTTATGCATCACCCCACCTCACCTTGCCCGTTCAGCAGCCATAGTGTGTTTTCTAAACGTGTGACTCTGTTCTGTTTTGTCATTCAGTTCAAATGTAGCGGTTTTTACATTCCCTCTAGAAGTGATATCTTATGATAAGTGTCTTTTTCTGTGTGACTTATTTCACTTAGAATCGTCGTACCTAAATCCACTCATCGTGCTGCTACTAGCCTTATGACGTTGATTTCATGGCTGAGTGATATTCCATTGTACATGAGGACCCCAACTTCTTTATCCATTTTTCTCTTTCCTAGGATATTTAAGGTGTAATGAAGTGGGGGTTCTTGTCAACAGAGCAGCCCTAAACTTTGGGGTGCCTGTGTCTTGCTGATTTTTAGTTTTCCCAATTTATACGCCCATGAGTGGAAGTGCCCTATGCTCTCCAAGCTGTGTTTTTTAGATGTTTCAGAACACACCGTACACTTCTCCAGAATGGCTGTTGGCAATTTACATCCCACCCATCAGCGTAGCAAGGCTCCCATTTCTCCATGGCCGGTCCTGCATTTCTGGTTTGGACACTTTTTTCCGCATGGCCCTTTTGCCCCCTGGGAAGCGAGACTTCTTTGGAGCGCTGATTGGCCTTTCCAGGTTGCTTGGTTGGCCAAAAAGGGCGTATGCGTTTTTTCCTGAATATATTCAGGAAAAAAACGCATACGCCCTTTTTGGCCAAGGGCATCATTGTCCACGTTTTGCCGCTTTTCATGTGCTTTCAAGGCGATTCGAATCTACCTCCTGAAATCTGTTTCCTGCAATTCTGCCTTGCTTTCAAAGCCTCTTCGTTGCCTTCCCTTAATATATTTGTGGACGAGAGGTATCATTTAAAACTCTGCAGGTTTGTGAATTGCAGTGCCCCTGAGCTCCATTTTTCAACTCGCTTTTTTGGGAGCTGGCCGCAAAAGCGCAGGATTGCTTCAGGCCCTCTTCTGGTTCTGGGGGGCAGGCTGAGCTTGTGCTTAATTCTTCTTCCTGATGGGAAATTAGAGTGACCTGTGCCTGTCCCAACACCTAGAGCTAGTCTCTCATTGGTTCCCCCTCTTCCCGTTCATCCTCAGGACAAATTGCAACCTGTACGGAACAGGAGGTTAAAGGTGCTGATTCTCCAAGGAGGGAGATGGCTAGTAAATCGGCTGGAATGGCGAACCCGAGCAAAGGAGATGAGAAATGAGGTGCGTTTTAGAAACCTTTCCCGATCACACGGTGTACCATCTTCTGGGTTTCTGATGCCTGTTTTCGACGTAGGAAGATGCCCTTGAACCTGGAGATTTGGGACCCATGGGATGGGTACCATGCAGTATTACTTGAAAGGGTCTGCGTTGGCTCACCCAACCTCACCGAACCTCTCAGCCCCAAGAGTGTCCACCCTTATGTCTCAATCAGCTGTGGGTCTAGATATGGTCAATCCAGGTTGCATCACAGCCCCTGAACGAATTTTGGAAGAATTTCTCTCTCTTTCACTGTCTTTGTTTCACGGGTTTTGAAAAGTAATTTATTTTTATAATGGGGTTTAGCTGCTTTTCACGGCTGTGTTTATGCCGCTTTACACCCCCTTGACTCACTTACAGAGAGATATCAATACATAGGTTTGAAGATTCTTACTAGTCAGATATAATCTTGTGCGGTGAATAGGGGGTGTTGAGTCCAGTTCACTGAAAAAGGAATAGGTCTTGTCTCTTACATATTGGGTTTATGGAACGGTATCTGAGCTAATTTGAAACCCTTGTTTTATGCATCACCCCACCTCACCTTGCCCGTTCAGCAGCCATAGTGTGTTTTCTAAACGTGTGACTCTGTTCTGTTTTGTAATTCAGTTCAAGTGTAGCGGTTTTTACATTCCCTCTAGAAGTGATATCTTATGATAAGTGTCTTTTTCTGTGTGACTTATTTCACTTAGAATCGTCGTACCTAAATCCACTCATCGTGCTGCTACTAGCCTTATGACGTTGATTTCATGGCTGAGTGATATTCCATTGTACATGAGGACCACAACTTCTTTATCCATTTTTCTCTTTCCTAGGATATTTAAGGTGTAATGAAGTGGGGGTTCTTGTCAACAGAGCAGCCCTAAACTTTGGGGTGCCTGTGTCTTGCTGATTTTTAGTTTTCCCAATTTATACGCCCATGAGTGGAAGTGCCCTATGCTCTCCAAGCTGTGTTTTTTAGATGTTTCAGAACACACCGTACACTTCTCCAGAATGGCTGTTGGCAATTTACATCCCACCAATCAGCGTAGCAAGGCTCCCATTTCTCCATGGCCGGTCCTGCATTTCTGGTTTGGACACTTTTTTCCGCATGGCCCTTTTACCCGCTGGGAAGCGAGACTTCTTTGGAGCGCTGATTGGCCTTTCCAGGTTGCTTGGTTGGCCAAAAAGGGCGTATGCGTTTTTTCCTGAATATATTCAGGAAAAAACGCATACGCCCTTTTTGGCCAAGGGCATCATTGTCCACGTTTTGCCGCTTTTCATGTGCTTTCAAGGCGATTCGAATCTACCTCCTGAAATCTGTTTCCTGCCATTCTGCCTTGCTTTCAAAGCCTCTTCATTGCCTTCCCTTAATATATTTGTGGACGAGAGGTATCATTTAAAACTCTGCAGGTTTGTGAATTGCAGTGCCCCTGAGCTCCATTTTTCAACTCGCTTTTTTGGGAGCTGGCCGCAAAAGCGCAGGATTGCTTCAGGCCCTCTTCTGGTTCTGGGGGGCAGGCTGAGCTTGTGCTTAATTCTTCTTCCTGATGGGAAATTAGAGTGACCTGTGCCTGTCCCAACACCTAGAGCTAGTCTCTCATTGGTTCCCCCTCTTCCCGTTCATCCTCAGGACAAATTGCAACCTGTACGGAACAGGAGGTTAAAGGTGCTGATTCTCCAAGGAGGGAGATGGCTAGTAAATCGGCTGGAATGGCGAACCCGAGCAAAGGAGATGAGAAATGAGGTGCGTTTTAGAAACCTTTCCCGATCACACGGTGTACCATCTTCTGGGTTTCTGATGCCTGTTTTCGACGTAGGAAGATGCCCTTGAACCTGGAGATTTGGGACCCATGGGATGGGTACCATGCAGTATTACTTGAAAGGGTCTGCGTTGGCTCACCCAACCTCACCGAACCTCTCAGCCCCAAGAGTGTCCACCCTTATGTCTCAATCAGCTGTGGGTCTAGATATGGTCAATCCAGGTTGCATCACAGCCCCTGAACGAATTTTGGAAGAATTTCTCTCTCTTTCACTGTCTTTGTTTCACGGGTTTTGAAAAGTAATTTATTTTTATAATGGGGTTTAGCTGCTTTTCACGGCTGTGTTTATGCCGCTTTACACCCCCTTGACTCACTTACAGAGAGATATCAATACATAGGTTTGAAGATTCTTACTAGTCAGATATAATCTTGTGCGGTGAATAGGGGGTGTTGAGTCCAGTTCACTGAAAAAGGAATAGGTCTTGTCTCTTACATATTGGGTTTATGGAACGGTATCTGAGCTAATTTGAAACCCTTGTTTTATGCATCACCCCACCTCACCTTGCCCGTTCAGCAGCCATAGTGTGTTTTCTAAACGTGTGACTCTGTTCTGTTTTGTAATTCAGTTCAAGTGTAGCGGTTTTTACATTCCCTCTAGAAGTGATATCTTATGATAAGTGTCTTTTTCTGTGTGACTTATTTCACTTAGAATCGTCGTACCTAAATCCACTCATCGTGCTGCTACTAGCCTTATGACGTTGATTTCATGGCTGAGTGATATTCCATTGTACATGAGGACCACAACTTCTTTATCCATTTTTCTCTTTCCTAGGATATTTAAGGTGTAATGAAGTGGGGGTTCTTGTCAACAGAGCAGCCCTAAACTTTGGGGTGCCTGTGTCTTGCTGATTTTTAGTTTTCCCAATTTATACGCCCATGAGTGGAAGTGCCCTATGCTCTCCAAGCTGTGTTTTTTAGATGTTTCAGAACACACCGTACACTTCTCCAGAATGGCTGTTGGCAATTTACATCCCACCAATCAGCGTAGCAAGGCTCCCATTTCTCCATGGCCGGTCCTGCATTTCTGGTTTGGACACTTTTTTCCGCATGGCCCTTTTACCCGCTGGGAAGCGAGACTTCTTTGGAGCGCTGATTGGCCTTTCCAGGTTGCTTGGTTGGCCAAAAAGGGCGTATGCGTTTTTTCCTGAATATATTCAGGAAAAAACGCATACGCCCTTTTTGGCCAAGGGCATCATTGTCCACGTTTTGCCGCTTTTCATGTGCTTTCAAGGCGATTCGAATCTACCTCCTGAAATCTGTTTCCTGCCATTCTGCCTTGCTTTCAAAGCCTCTTCATTGCCTTCCCTTAATATATTTGTGGACGAGAGGTATCATTTAAAACTCTGCAGGTTTGTGAATTGCAGTGCCCCTGAGCTCCATTTTTCAACTCGCTTTTTTGGGAGCTGGCCGCAAAAGCGCAGGATTGCTTCAGGCCCTCTTCTGGTTCTGGGGGGCAGGCTGAGCTTGTGCTTAATTCTTCTTCCTGATGGGAAAATAGAGTGACCTGTGCCTGTCCCAACACCTAGAGCTAGTCTCTCATTGGTTCCCCCTCTTCCCGTTCATCCTCAGGACAAATTGCAACCTGTACGGAACAGGAGGTTAAAGGTGCTGATTCTCCAAGGAGGGAGATGGCTAGTAAATCGGCTGGAATGGCGAAGCCGAGCAAAGGAGATGAGAAATGAGGTGCGTTTTAGAAACCTTTGCCGATCACACAGTGTACCATCTTCTGGGTTTCTCATGCCTGTTTTCGACGTAGGATGATGCCCTTGAACCTGGAGATTTGGGACCCATGGGATGGGTACCATGCAGTATTACTTGAAAGGGTCTGCGTTGGCTCACCCAACCTCACCGAACCTCTCAGCCCCAAGAGTGTCCACCCTTATGTCTCAATCAGCGGTGGGTCTAGATATGGTCAATCCAGGTTGCATCACAGCCCCTGAACGAATTTTGGAAGAATTTCTCTCTCTTTCACTGTCTTTGTTTCACGGGTTTTGAAAAGTAATTTATTTTTATACTGGGGTTTAGCTGCTTTTCACGGCTGTGTTTATGCCGCTTTACACCCCCTTGACTCACTTACAGAGAGATATCAATACATAGGTTTGAAGATTCTTACTAGTCAGATATAATCTTGTGCGGTGAATAGGGGGTGTTGAGTCCAGTTCACTGAAAAAGGAATAGGTCTTGTCTCTTACATATTGGGTTTATGGAACGGTATCTGAGCTAATTTGAAACCCTTGTTTTATGCATCACCCCACCTCACCTTGCCCGTTCAGCAGCCATAGTGTGTTTTCTAAACGTGTGACTCTGTTCTGTTTTGTAATTCAGTTCAAGTGTAGCGGTTTTTACATTCCCTCTAGAAGTGATATCTTATGATAAGTGTCTTTTTCTGTGTGACTTATTTCACTTAGAATCGTCGTACCTAAATCCACTCATCGTGCTGCTACTAGCCTTATGACGTTGATTTCATGGCTGAGTGATATTCCATTGTACATGAGGACCCCAACTTCTTTATCCATTTTTCTCTTTCCTAGGATATTTAAGGTGTAATGAAGTGGGGGTTCTTGTCAACAGAGCAGCCCTAAACTTTGGGGTGCCTGTGTCTTGCTGATTTTTAGTTTTCCCAATTTATACGCCCATGAGTGGAAGTGCCCTATGCTCTCCAAGCTGTGTTTTTTAGATGTTTCAGAACACACCGTACACTTCTCCAGAGTGGCTGTTGGCAATTTACATCCCACCCATCAGCGTAGCAAGGCTCCCATTTCTCCATGGCCGGTCCTGCATTTCTGGTTTGGGCACTTTTTTCCGCATGGCCCTTTTGCCCGCTGGGAAGCGAGACTTCTTTGGAGCGCTGATTGGCCTTTCCAGGTTGCTTGGTTGGCCAAAAAGGGCGTATGCATTTTTTCCTGAATATATTCAGGAAAAAACGCATACGCCCTTTTTGGCCAAGGGCATCATTGTCCACGTTTTGCCGCTTTTCATGTGCTTTCAAGGCGATTCGAATCTACCTCCTGAAATCTGTTTCCTGCAATTCTGCCTTGCTTTCAAAGCCTCTTCGTTGCCTTCCCTTAAAATATTAGTGGACGAGAGGTATCATTTAAAACTCTGCAGGTTTGTGAATTGCAGTGCCCCTGAGCTCCATTTTTCAACTCGCTTTTTTGGGAGCTGGCCGCAAAAGCGCAGGATTGCTTCAGGCCCTCTTCTGGTTCTGGGGGGCAGGCTGAGCTTGTGCTTAATTCTTCTTCCTGATGGGAAAATAGAGTGACCTGTGCCTGTCCCAACACCTAGAGCTAGTCTCTCATTGGTTCCCCCTCTTCCCGTTCATCCTCAGGACAAATTGCAACCTGTACGGAACAGGAGGTTAAAGGTGCTGATTCTCCAAGGAGGGAGATGGCTAGTAAATCGGCTGGAATGGCGAACCCGAGCAAAGGAGATGAGAAATGAGGTGCGTTTTAGAAACCTTTCCCGATCACACGGTGTACCATCTTCTGGGTTTCTCATGCCTGTTTTCGACGTAGGAAGATGCCCTTGAACCTGGAGATTTGGGACCCATGGGATGGGTACCATGCAGTATTACTTGAAAGGGTCTGCGTTGGCTCACCCAACCTCACCGAACCTCTCAGCCCCAAGAGTGTCCACCCTTATGTCTCAATCAGCTGTCTGTCTAGATATGGTCAATCCAGGTTGCATCACAGCCCCTGAACGAATTTTGTAAGAATTTCTCTCTCTTTCACTGTCTTTGTTTCACGGGTTTTGAAAAGTAATTTATTTTTATAATGGGGTTTAGCTGCTTTTCACGGCTGTGTTTATGCCGCTTTACACCCCCTTGACTCACTTACAGAGAGATATCAATACATAGGTTTGAAGATTCTTACTAGTCAGATATATTCTTGTGCGGTGAATAGGGGGTGTTGAGTCCAGTTCACTGAAAAAGGAATAGGTCTTGTCTCTTACATATTGGGTTTATGGAACGGTATCTGAGCTAATTTGAAACCCTTGTTTTATGCATCACCCCACCTCACCTTGCCCGTTCAGCAGCCATAGTGTGTTTTCTAAACGTGTGACTCTGTTCTGTTTTGTAATTCAGTTCAAGTGTAGCGGTTTTTACATTCCCTCTAGAAGTGATATCTTATGATAAGTGTCTTTTTCTGTGTGACTTATTTCACTTAGAATCGTCGTACCTAAATCCACTCATCGTGCTGCTACTAGCCTTATGACGTTGATTTCATGGCTGAGTGATATTCCATTGTACATGAGGACCACAACTTCTTTATCCATTTTTCTCTTTCCTAGGATATTTAAGGTGTAATGAAGTGGGGGTTCTTGTCAACAGAGCAGCCCTAAACTTTGGGGTTCCTGTGTCTTGCTGATTTTTAGTTTTCCCAATTTATACGCCCATGAGTGGAAGTGCCCTATGCTCTCCAAGCTGTGTTTTTTAGATGTTTCAGAACACACCGTACACTTCTCCAGAGTGACTGTTGGCAATTTACATCCCACCCATCAGCATAGCAAGGCTCCCATTTCTCCATGGCCGGTCCTGCATTTCTGGTTTGGACACTTTTTTCCACATGGCCCTTTTGCCCGCTGGGAAGCGAGACTTCTTTGGAGCGCTGATTGGCCTTTCCAGGTTGCTTGGTTGGCCAAAAAGGGCGTATGCGTTTTTTCCTGAATATATTCAGGAAAAAACGCATACGCCCTTTTTGGCCAAGGGCATCATTGTCCACGTTTTGCCGCTTTTCATGTGCTTTCAAGGCGATTCGAATCTACCTCCTGAAATCTGTTTCCTGCAATTCTGCCTTGCTTTCAAAGCCTCTTCGTTGCCTTCCCTTAATATATTTGTGGACGAGAGGTATCATTTAAAACTCTGCAGGTTTGTGAATTGCAGTGCCCCTGAGCTCCATTTTTCAACTCGCTTTTTTGGGAGCTGGCCGCAAAAGCGCAGGATTGCTTCAGGCCCTCTTCTGGTTCTGGGGGGCAGGCTGAGCTTGTGCTTAATTCTTCTTCCTGATGGGAAAATAGAGTGACCTGTGCCTGTCCCAACACCTAGAGCTAGTCTCTCATTGGTTCCCCCTCTTCCCGTTCATCCTCAGGACAAATTGCAACCTGTACGGAACAGGAGGTTAAAGGTGCTGATTCTCCAAGGAGGGAGATGGCTAGTAAATCGGCTGGAATGGCGAACCCGAGCAAAGGAGATGAGAAATGAGGTGCGTTTTAGAAACCTTTCCCGATCACACGGTGTACCATCTTCTGGGTTTCTCATGCCTGTTTTCGACGTAGGAAGATGCCCTTGAACCTGGAGATTTGGGACCCATGGGATGGGTACCATGCAGTATTACTTGAAAGGGTCTGTGTTGGCTCACCCAACCTCACCGAACCTCTCAGCCCCAAGAGTGTCCACCCTTATGTCTCAATCAGCTGTGGGTCTAGATATGGTCAATCCAGGTTGCATCACAGCCCCTGAACGAATTTTGTAAGAATTTCTCTCTCTTTCACTGTCTTTGTTTCACGGGTTTTGAAAAGTAATTTATTTTTATAATGGGGTTTAGCTGCTTTTCACGGCTGTGTTTATGCCGCTTTACACCCCCTTGACTCACTTACAGAGAGATATCAATACATAGGTTTGAAGATTCTTACTAGTCAGATATATTCTTGTGCGGTGAATAGGGGGTGTTGAGTCCAGTTCACTGAAAAAGGAATAGGTCTTGTCTCTTACATATTGGGTTTATGGAACGGTATCTGAGCTAATTTGAAACCCTTGTATTATGCATCACCCCACCTCACCTTGCCCGTTCAGCAGCCATAGTGTTTTTTCTAAACGTGTGACTCTGTTCTGTTTTGTAATTCAGTTCAAGTGTAGCGGTTTTTACATTCCCTCTAGAAGTGATGTCTTATGATAAGTGTCTTTTTCTGTGTGACTTATTTCACTTAGAATCGTCGTACCTAAATTCACTCATCGTGCTGCTACTAGCCTTATGACGTTGATTTCATGTCTGAGTGATATTCCATTGTACATGAGGACCACAACTTCTTTATCCATTTTTCTCTTTCCTAGGATATTTAAGGTGTAATGAAGTGGGGGTTCTTGTCAACAGAGCAGCCCTAAACTTTGGGGTGCCTGTGTCTTGCTGATTTTTAGTTTTCCCAATTTATACGCCCATGAGTGGAAGTGCCCTATGCTCTCCAAGCTGTGTTTTTTAGATGTTTCAGAACACACCGTACACTTCTCCAGAGTGGCTGTTGGCAATTTACATCCCACCCATCAGCGTAGCAAGGCTCCCATTTCTCCATGGCCGGTCCTGCATTTCTGGTTTGGACACTTTTTTCCGCATGGCCCTTTTGCCCCCTGGGTAGCGAGACTTCTTTGGAGCGCTGATTGGCCTTTCCAGGTTGCTTGGTTGGCCAAAAAGGGCGTATGCGTTATTTCCTGAATATATTCAGGAAAAAAAGCATACGCCCTTTTTGGCCAAGGGCATCATTGTCCACGTTTTGCCGCTTTTCATGTGCTTTCAAGGCGATTCGAATCTACCTCCTGTAATCTGTTTCCTGCAATTCTGCCTTGCTTTCAAAGCCTCTTCGTTGCCTTCCCTTAAAATATTTGTGGACGAGAGGTATCATTTAAAACTCTGCAGGTTTGTGAATTGCAGTGCCCCTGAGCTCCATTTTTCAACTCGCTTTTTTGGGAGCTGGCCGCAAAAGCGCAGGATTGCTTCAGGCCCTCTTCTGGTTCTGGGGGGCAGGCTGAGCTTGTGCTTAATTCTTCTTCCTGATGGGAAATTAGAGTGACCTGTGCCTGTCCCAACACCTAGAGCTAGTCTCTCATTGGTTCCCCCTCTTCCCGTTCATCCTCAGGACAAATTGCAACCTGTACGGAACAGGAGGTTAAAGGTGCTGATTCTCCAAGGAGGGAGATGGCTAGTAAATCGGCTGGAATGGCGAACCCGAGCAAAGGAGATGAGAAATGAGGTGCGTTTTAGAAACCTTTCCCGATCACACGGTGTACCATCTTCTGGGTTTCTCATGCCTGTTTTCGACGTAGGAAGATGCCCTTGAACCTGGAGATTTGGGACCCATGGGATGGGTACCATGCAGTATTACTTGAAAGGGTCTGCGTTGGCTCACCCAACCTCACCGAACCTCTCAGCCCCAAGAGTGTCCACCCTTATGTCTCAATCAGCGGTGGGTCTAGATATGGTCAATCCAGGTTGCATCACAGCCCCTGAACGAATTTTGGAAGAATTTCTCTCTCTTTCACTGTCTTTGTTTCACGGGTTTTGAAAAGTAATTTATTTTTATAATGGGGTTTAGCTGCTTTTCACGGCTGTGTTTATGCCGCTTTACACCCCCTTGACTCACTTACAGAGAGATATCAATACATAGGTTTGAAGATTATTAGTAGTCAGATATAATCTTGTGCGGTGAATAGGGGGTGTTGAGTCCAGTTCACTGAAAAAGGAATAGGTCTTGTCTCTTACATATTGGGTTTATGGAACGGTATCTGAGCTAATTTGAAACCCTTGTTTTATGCATCACCCCACCTCACCTTGCCCGTTCAGCAGCCATAGTGTGTTTTCTAAACGTGTGACTCTGTTCTGTTTTGTAATTCAGTTCAAGTGTAGCGGTTTTTACATTCCCTCTAGAAGTGATATCTTATGATAAGTGTCTTTTTCTGTGTGACTTATTTCACTTAGAATCGTCGTACCTAAATCCACTCATCGTGCTGCTACTAGCCTTATGACGTTGATTTCATGGCTGAGTGATTTTCCATTGTACATGAGGACCCCAACTTCTTTATCCATTTTTCTCTTTCCTAGGATATTTAAGGTGTAATGAAGTGGGGGTTCTTGTCAACAGAGCAGCCCTAAACTTTGGGGTGCCTGTGTCTTGCTGATTTTTAGTTTTCCCAATTTATACGGCCATGAGTGGAAGTGCCCTATGCTCTCCAAGCTGTGTTTTTTAGATGTTTCAGAACACACCGTACACTTCTCCAGAGTGGCTGTTGGCAATTTACATCCCACCCATCAGCGTAGCAAGGCTCCCATTTCTCCATGGCCGGTCCTGCATTTCTGGTTTGGGCACTTTTTTCCGCATGGCCCTTTTGCCCGCTGGGAAGCGAGACTTCTTTGGAGCGCTGATTGGCCTTTCCAGGTTGCTTGGTTGGCCAAAAAGGGCGTATGCATTTTTTCCTGAATATATTCAGGAAAAAACGCATACGCCCTTTTTGGCCAAGGGCATCATTGTCCACGTTTTGCCGCTTTTCATGTGCTTTCAAGGCGATTCGAATCTACCTCCTGAAATCTGTTTCCTGCAATTCTGCCTTGCTTTCAAAGCCTCTTCGTTGCCTTCCCTTAAAATATTTGTGGACGAGAGGTATCATTTAAAACTCTGCAGGTTTGTGAATTGCAGTGCCCCTGAGCTCCATTTTTCAACTCGCTTTTTTGGGAGCTGGCCGCAAAAGCGCAGGATTGCTTCAGGCCCTCTTCTGGTTCTGGGGGGCAGGCTGAGCTTGTGCTTAATTCTTCTTCCTGATGGGAAAATAGAGTGACCTGTGCCTGTCCCAACACCTAGAGCTAGTCTCTCATTGGTTCCCCCTCTTCCCGTTCATCCTCAGGACAAATTGCAACCTGTACGGAACAGGAGGTTAAAGGTGCTGATTCTCCAAGGAGGGAGATGGCTAGTAAATCGGCTGGAATGGCGAACCCGAGCAAAGGAGATGAGAAATGAGGTGCGTTTTAGAAACCTTTCCCGATCACACGGTGTACCATCTTCTGGGTTTCTCATGCCTGTTTTCGACGTAGGAAGATGCCCTTGAACCTGGAGATTTGGGACCCATGGGATGGGTACCATGCAGTATTACTTGAAAGGGTCTGCGTTGGCTCACCCAACCTCACCGAACCTCTCAGCCCCAAGAGTGTCCACCCTTATGTCTCAATCAGCTGTCTGTCTAGATATGGTCAATCCAGGTTGCATCACAGCCCCTGAACGAATTTTGTAAGAATTTCTCTCTCTTTCACTGTCTTTGTTTCACGGGTTTTGAAAAGTAATTTATTTTTATAATGGGGTTTAGCTGCTTTTCACGGCTGTGTTTATGCCGCTTTACACCCCCTTGACTCACTTACAGAGAGATATCAATACATAGGTTTGAAGATTCTTACTAGTCAGATATATTCTTGTGCGGTGAATAGGGGGTGTTGAGTCCAGTTCACTGAAAAAGGAATAGGTCTTGTCTCTTACATATTGGGTTTATGGAACGGTATCTGAGCTAATTTGAAACCCTTGTTTTATGCATCACCCCACCTCACCTTGCCCGTTCAGCAGCCATAGTGTGTTTTCTAAACGTGTGACTCTGTTCTGTTTTGTAATTCAGTTCAAGTGTAGCGGTTTTTACATTCCCTCTAGAAGTGATATCTTATGATAAGTGTCTTTTTCTGTGTGACTTATTTCACTTAGAATCGTCGTACCTAAATCCACTCATCGTGCTGCTACTAGCCTTATGACGTTGATTTCATGGCTGAGTGATATTCCATTGTACATGAGGACCACAACTTCTTTATCCATTTTTCTCTTTCCTAGGATATTTAAGGTGTAATGAAGTGGGGGTTCTTGTCAACAGAGCAGCCCTAAACTTTGGGGTTCCTGTGTCTTGCTGATTTTTAGTTTTCCCAATTTATACGCCCATGAGTGGAAGTGCCCTATGCTCTCCAAGCTGTGTTTTTTAGATGTTTCAGAACACACCGTACACTTCTCCAGAGTGGCTGTTGGCAATTTACATCCCACCCATCAGCATAGCAAGGCTCCCATTTCTCCATGGCCGGTCCTGCATTTCTGGTTTGGACACTTTTTTCCACATGGCCCTTTTGCCCGCTGGGAAGCGAGACTTCTTTGGAGCGCTGATTGGCCTTTCCAGGTTGCTTGGTTGGCCAAAAAGGGCGTATGCGTTTTTTCCTGAATATATTCAGGAAAAAACGCATACGCCCTTTTTGGCCAAGGGCATCATTGTCCACGTTTTGCCGCTTTTCATGTGCTTTCAAGGCGATTCGAATCTACCTCCTGAAATCTGTTTCCTGCAATTCTGCCTTGCTTTCAAAGCCTCTTCGTTGCCTTCCCTTAATATATTTGTGGACGAGAGGTATCATTTAAAACTCTGCAGGTTTGTGAATTGCAGTGCCCCTGAGCTCCATTTTTCAACTCGCTTTTTTGGGAGCTGGCCGCAAAAGCGCAGGATTGCTTCAGGCCCTCTTCTGGTTCTGGGGGGCAGGCTGAGCTTGTGCTTAATTCTTCTTCCTGATGGGAAAATAGAGTGACCTGTGCCTGTCCCAACACCTAGAGCTAGTCTCTCATTGGTTCCCCCTCTTCCCGTTCATCCTCAGGACAAATTGCAACCTGTACGGAACAGGAGGTTAAAGGTGCTGATTCTCCAAGGAGGGAGATGGCTAGTAAATCGGCTGGAATGGCGAACCCGAGCAAAGGAGATGAGAAATGAGGTGCGTTTTAGAAACCTTTCCCGATCACACGGTGTACCATCTTCTGGGTTTCTCATGCCTGTTTTCGACGTAGGAAGATGCCCTTGAACCTGGAGATTTGGGACCCATGGGATGGGTACCATGCAGTATTACTTGAAAGGGTCTGTGTTGGCTCACCCAACCTCACCGAACCTCTCAGCCCCAAGAGTGTCCACCCTTATGTCTCAATCAGCTGTGGGTCTAGATATGGTCAATCCAGGTTGCATCACAGCCCCTGAACGAATTTTGTAAGAATTTCTCTCTCTTTCACTGTCTTTGTTTCACGGGTTTTGAAAAGTAATTTATTTTTATAATGGGGTTTAGCTGCTTTTCACGGCTGTGTTTATGCCGCTTTACACCCCCTTGACTCACTTACAGAGAGATATCAATACATAGGTTTGAAGATTCTTACTAGTCAGATATATTCTTGTGCGGTGAATAGGGGGTGTTGAGTCCAGTTCACTGAAAAAGGAATAGGTCTTGTCTCTTACATATTGGGTTTATGGAACGGTATCTGAGCTAATTTGAAACCCTTGTATTATGCATCACCCCACCTCACCTTGCCCGTTCAGCAGCCATAGTGTTTTTTCTAAACGTGTGACTCTGTTCTGTTTTGTAATTCAGTTCAAGTGTAGCGGTTTTTACATTCCCTCTAGAAGTGATATCTTATGATAAGTGTCTTTTTCTGTGTGACTTATTTCACTTAGAATCGTCGTACCTAAATTCACTCATCGTGCTGCTACTAGCCTTATGACGTTGATTTCATGTCTGAGTGATATTCCATTGTACATGAGGACCACAACTTCTTTATCCATTTTTCTCTTTCCTAGGATATTTAAGGTGTAATGAAGTGGGGGTTCTTGTCAACAGAGCAGCCCTAAACTTTGGGGTGCCTGTGTCTTGCTGATTTTTAGTTTTCCCAATTTATACGCCCATGAGTGGAAGTGCCCTATGCTCTCCAAGCTGTGTTTTTTAGATGTTTCAGAACACACCGTACACTTCTCCAGAGTGGCTGTTGGCAATTTACATCCCACCCATCAGCGTAGCAAGGCTCCCATTTCTCCATGGCCGGTCCTGCATTTCTGGTTTGGACACTTTTTTCCGCATGGCCCTTTTGCCCGCTGGGTAGCGAGACTTCTTTGGAGCGCTGATTGGCCTTTCCAGGTTGCTTGGTTGGCCAAAAAGGGCGTATGCGTTATTTCCTGAATATATTCAGGAAAAAACGCATACGCCCTTTTTGGCCAAGGGCATCATTGTCCACGTTTTGCCGCTTTTCATGTGCTTTCAAGGCGATTCGAATCTACCTCCTGTAATCTGTTTCCTGCAATTCTGCCTTGCTTTCAAAGCCTCTTCGTTGCCTTCCCTTAAAATATTTGTGGACGAGAGGTATCATTTAATACTCTGCAGGTTTGTGAATTGCAGTGCCCCTGAGCTCCATTTTTCAACTCGCTTTTTTGGGAGCTGGCCGCAAAAGCGCAGGATTGCTTCAGGCCCTCTTCTGGTTCTGGGGGGCAGGCTGAGCTTGTGCTTAATTCTTCTTCCTGATGGGAAATTAGAGTGACCTGTGCCTGTCCCAACACCTAGAGCTAGTCTCTCATTGGTTCCCCCTCTTCCCGTTCATCCTCAGGACAAATTGCAACCTGTACGGAACAGGAGGTTAAAGGTGCTGATTCTCCAAGGAGGGAGATGGCTAGTAAATCGGCTGGAATGGCGAACCCGAGCAAAGGAGATGAGAAATGAGGTGCGTTTTAGAAACCCTTCCCGATCACACGGTGTACCATCTTCTGGGTTTCTCATGCCTGTTTTCGACGTAGGAAGATGGCCTTGAACCTGGAGATTTGGGACCCATGGGATGGGTACCATGCAGTATTACTTGAAAGGGTCTGCGTTGGCTCACCCAACCTCACCGAACCTCTCAGCCCCAAGAGTGTCCACCCTTATGTCTCAATCAGCTGTGGGTCTAGATATGGTCAATCCAGGTTGCATCACAGCCCCTGAACGAATTTTGTAAGAATTTCTCTCTCTTTCACTGTCTTTGTTTCACGGGTTTTGAAAAGTAATTTATTTTTATAATGGGGTTTAGCTGCTTTTCACGGCTGTGTTTATGCCGCTTTACACCCCCTTGACTCACTTACAGAGAGATATCAATACATAGGTTTGAAGATTCTTACAAGTCAGATATAATCTTGTGCGGTGAATAGGGGGTTTTGAGTCCAGTTCACTGAAAAAGGAATAGGTCTTGTCTCTTACATATTGGGTTTATGGAACGGTATCTGAGCTAATTTGAAACCCTTGTTTTATGCATCACCCCACCTCACCTTGCCCGTTCAGCAGCCATAGTGTGTTTTCTAAACGTGTGACTCTGTTCTGTTTTGTAATTCAGTTCAAGTGTAGCGGTTTTTACATTCCCTCTAGAAGTGATATCTTATGATAAGTGTCTTTTTCTGTGTGACTTATTTCACTTAGAATCGTCGTACCTAAATCCACTCATCGTGCTGCTACTAGCCTTATGACGTTGATTTCATGGCTGAGTGATATTCCATTGTACATGAGGACCACAACTTCTTTATCCATTTTTCTCTTTCCTAGGATATTTAAGGTGTAATGAAGTGGGGGTTCTTGTCAACAGAGCAGCCCTAAACTTTGGGGTGCCTGTGTCTTGCTGATTTTTAGTTTTCCCAATTTATACGCCCATGAGTGGAAGTGCCCTATGCTCTCCAAACTTTGTTTTTTAGATGTTTCAGAACACACCGTACACTTCTCCAGAGTGGCTGTTGGCAATTTACATCCCACCCATCAGCGTAGCAAGGCTCCCATTTCTCCATGGCCGGTCCTGCATTTCTGGTTTGGACACTTTTTTCCGCATGGCCCTTTTGCCCGCTGGGAAGCGAGACTTCTTTGGAGCGCTGATTGGCCTTTCCAGGTTGCTTGGTTGGCCAAAAAGGGCGTATGCGTTTTTTCCTGAATATATTCAGGAAAAAACGCATACGCCCTTTTTGGCCAAGGGCATCATTGTCCACGTTTTGCCGCTTTTCATGTGCTTTCAAGGCGATTCGAATCTACCTCCTGAAATCTGTTTCCTGCAATTCTGCCTTGCTTTCAAAGCCTCTTCATTGCCTTCCCTTAATATATTTGTGGACGAGAGGTATCATTTAAAACTCTGCAGGTTTGTGAATTGCAGTGCCCCTGAGCTCCATTTTTCAACTCGCTTTTTTGGGAGCTGGCCGCAAAAGCGCAGGATTGCTTCAGGCCCTCTTCTGGTTCTGGGGGGCAGGCTGAGCTTGTGCTTAATTCTTCTTCCTGATGGGAAATTAGAGTGACCTGTGCCTGTCCCAACACCTAGAGCTAGTCTCTCATTGGTTCCCCCTCTTCCCGTTCATCCTCAGGACAAATTGCAACCTGTACGGAACAGGAGGTTAAAGGTGCTGATTCTCCAAGGAGGGAGATGGCTAGTAAATCGGCTGGAATGGCGAACCCGAGCAAAGGAGATGAGAAATGAGGTGCGTTTTAGAAACCTTTCCCGATCACACGGTGTACCATCTTCTGGGTTTCTCATGCCTGTTTTCGACGTAGGAAGATGCCCTTGAACCTGGAGATTTGGGACCCATGGGATGGGTACCATGCAGTATTACTTGAAAGGGTCTGCGTTGGCTCACCCAACCTCACCGAACCTCTCAGCCCCAAGAGTGTCCACCCTTATGTCTCAATCAGCTGTGGGTCTAGATATGGTCAATCCAGGTTGCATCACAGCCCCTGAACGAATTTTGGAAGAATTTCTCTCTCTTTCACTGTCTTTGTTTCACGGGTTTTGAAAAGTAATTTATTTTTATAATGGGGTTTAGCTGCTTTTCACGGCTGTGTTTATGCCGCTTTACACCCCCTTGACTCACTTACAGAGAGATATCAATACATAGGTTTGAAGATTCTTACTAGTCAGATATATTCTTGTGCGGTGAATAGGGGGTGTTGAGTCCAGTTCACTGAAAAAGGAATAGGTCTTGTCTCTTACATATTGGGTTTATGGAAAGGTATCTGAGCTAATTTGAAACCCTTGTTTTATGCATCACCCCACCTCACCTTGCCCGTTCAGCAGCCATAGTGTGTTTTCTAAACGTGTGACTCTGTTCTGTTTTGTAATTCAGTTCAAGTGTAGCGGTTTTTACATTCCCTCTAGAAGTGATATCTTATGATAAGTGTCTTTTTCTGTGTGACTTATTTCACTTAGAATCGTCGTACCTAAATCCACTCATCGTGCTGCTACTAGCCTTATGACGTTGATTTCATGGCTGAGTGATATTCCATTGTACATGAGGACCCCAACTTCTTTATCCATTTTTCTCTTTCCTAGGATATTTAAGGTGTAATGAAGTGGGGGTTCTTGTCAACAGAGCAGCCCTAAACTTTGGGGTGCCTGTGTCTTGCTGATTTTTAGTTTTCCCAATTTAGACGCCCATGAGTGGAAGTGCCCTATGCTCTCCAAGCTGTGTTTTTTAGATGTTTCAGAACACACCGTACACTTCTCCAGAGTGGCTGTTGGCAATTTACATCCCACCCATCAGCGTAGCAAGGCTCCCATTTCTCCATGGCCGGTCCTGCATTTCTGGTTTGGACACTTTTTTCCGCATGGCCCTTTTGCCCGCTGGGAAGCGAGACTTCTTTGGAGCGCTGATTGGCCTTTCCAGGTTGCTTGGTTGGCCAAAAAGGGCGTATGCGTTTTTTCCTGAATATATTCAGGAAAAAACGCATACGCCCTTTTTGGCCAAGGGCATCATTGTCCACGTTTTGCCGCTTTTCATGTGCTTTCAAGGCGATTCGAATCTACCTCCTGAAATCTGTTTCCTGCAATTCTGCCTTGCTTTCAAAGCCTCTTCGTTGCCTTCCCTTAATATATTTGTGGACGAGAGGTATCATTTAAAACTCTGCAGGTTTGTGAATTGCAGTGCCCCTGAGCTCCATTTTTCAACTCGCTTTTTTGGGAGCTGGCCGCAAAAGCGCAGGATTGCTTCAGGCCCTCTTCTGGTTCTGGGGGGCAGGCTGAGCTTGTGCTTAATTCTTCTTCCTGATGGGAAATTAGAGTGACCTGTGCCTGTCCCAACACCTAGAGCTAGTCTCTCATTGGTTCCCCCTCTTCCCGTTCATCCTCAGGACAAATTGCAACCTGTACGGAACAGGAGGTTAAAGGTGCTGATTCTCCAAGGAGGGAGATGGCTAGTAAATCGGCTGGAATGGCGAACCCGAGCAAAGGAGATGAGAAATGAGGTGCGTTTTAGAAACCTTTCCCGATCACACGGTGTACCATCTTCTGGGTTTCTCATGCCTGTTTTCGACGTAGGAAGATGCCCTTGAACCTGGAGATTTGGGACCCATGGGATGGGTACCATGCAGTATTACTTGAAAGGGTCTGCGTTGGCTCACCCAACCTCACCGAACCTCTCAGCCCCAAGAGTGTCCACCCTTATGTCTCAATCAGCTGTGGGTCTAGATATGGTCAATCCAGGTTGCATCACAGCCCCTGAACGAATTTTGTAAGAATTTCTCTCTCTTTCACTGTCTTTGTTTCACGGGTTTTGAAAAGTAATTTATTTTTATAATGGGGTTTAGCTGCTTTTCACGGCTGTGTTTATGCCGCTTTACACCCCCTTGACTCACTTACAGAGAGATATCAATACATAGGTTTGAAGATTCTTACAAGTCAGATATAATCTTGTGCGGTGAATAGGGGGTGTTGAGTCCAGTTCACTGAAAAAGGAATAGGTCTTGTCTCTTACATATTGGGTTTATGGAACGGTATCTGAGCTAATTTGAAACCCTTGTTTTATGCATCACCCCACCTCACCTTGCCCGTTCAGCAGCCATAGTGTGTTTTCTAAACGTGTGACTCTGTTCTGTTTTGTAATTCAGTTCAAGTGTAGCGGTTTTTACATTCCCTCTAGAAGTGATATCTTATGATAAGTGTCTTTTTCTGTGTGACTTATTTCACTTAGAATCGTCGTACCTAAATCCACTCATCGTGCTGCTACTAGCCTTATGACGTTGATTTCATGGCTGAGTGATATTCCATTGTACATGAGGACCACAACTTCTTTATCCATTTTTCTCTTTCCTAGGATATTTAAGGTGTAATGAAGTGGGGGTTCTTGTCAACAGAGCAGCCCTAAACTTTGGGGTGCCTGTGTCTTGCTGATTTTTAGTTTTCCCAATTTATACGCCCATGAGTGGAAGTGCCCTATGCTCTCCAAGCTTTGTTTTTTAGATGTTTCAGAACACACCGTACACTTCTCCAGAGTGGCTGTTGGCAATTTACATCCCACCCATCAGCGTAGCAAGGCTCCCATTTCTCCATGGCCGGTCCTGCATTTCTGGTTTGGACACTTTTTTCCGCATGGCCCTTTTGCCCGCTGGGAAGCGAGACTTCTTTGGAGCGCTGATTGGCCTTTCCAGGTTGCTTGGTTGGCCAAAAAGGGCGTATGCGTTTTTTCCTGAATATATTCAGGAAAAAACGCATACGCCCTTTTTGGCCAAGGGCATCATTGTCCACGTTTTGCCGCTTTTCATGTGCTTTCAAGGCGATTCGAATCTACCTCCTGAAATCTGTTTCCTGCAATTCTGCCTTGCTTTCAAAGCCTCTTCGTTGCCTTCCCTTAATATATTTGTGGACGAGAGGTATCATTTAAAACTCTGCAGGTTTGTGAATTGCAGTGCCCCTGAGCTCCATTTTTCAACTCGCTTTTTTGGGAGCTGGCCGCAAAAGCGCAGGATTGCTTCAGGCCCTCTTCTGGTTCTGGGGGGCAGGCTGAGCTTGTGCTTAATTCTTCTTCCTGATGGGAAATTAGAGTGACCTGTGCCTGTCCCAACACCTAGAGCTAGTCTCTCATTGGTTCCCCCTCTTCCCGTTCATCCTCAGGACAAATTGCAACCTGTACGGAACAGGAGGTTAAAGGTGCTGATTCTCCAAGGAGGGAGATGGCTAGTAAATCGGCTGGAATGGCGAACCCGAGCAAAGGAGATGAGAAATGAGGTGCGTTTTAGAAACCTTTCCCGATCACACGGTGTACCATCTTCTGGGTTTCTCATGCCTGTTTTCGACGTAGGAAGATGCCCTTGAACCTGGAGATTTGGGACCCATGGGATGGGTACCATGCAGTATTACTTGAAAGGGTCTGCGTTGGCTCACCCAACCTCACCCAACCTCTCAGCCCCAAGAGTGTCCACCCTTATGTCTCAATCAGCTGTGGGTCTAGATATGGTCAATCCAGGTTGCATCACAGCCCCTGAACGAATTTTGTAAGAATTTCTCTCTCTTTCACTGTCTTTGTTTCACGGGTTTTGAAAAGTAATTTATTTTTATAATGGGGTTTAGCTGCTTTTCACGGCTGTGTTTATGCCGCTTTACACCCCCTTGACTCACTTACAGAGAGATATCAATACATAGGTTTGAAGATTCTTACAAGTCAGATATAATCTTGTGCGGTGAATAGGGGGTGTTGAGTCCAGTTCACTGAAAAAGGAATAGGTCTTGTCTCTTACATATTGGGTTTATGGAACGGTATCTGAGCTAATTTGAAACCCTTGTTTTATGCATCACCCCACCTCACCTTGCCCGTTCAGCAGCCATAGTGTGTTTTCTAAACGTGTGACTCTGTTCTGTTTTGTAATTCAGTTCAAGTGTAGCGGTTTTTACATTCCCTCTAGAAGTGATATCTTATGATAAGTGTCTTTTTCTGTGTGACTTATTTCACTTAGAATCGTCGTACCTAAATCCACTCATCGTGCTGCTACTAGCCTTATGACGTTGATTTCATGGCTGAGTGATATTCCATTGTACATGAGGACCACAACTTCTTTATCCATTTTTCTCTTTCCTAGGATATTTAAGGTGTAATGAAGTGGGGGTTCTTGTCAACAGAGCAGCCCTAAACTTTGGGGTGCCTGTGTCTTGCTGATTTTTAGTTTTCCCAATTTATACGCCCATGAGTGGAAGTGCCCTATGCTCTCCAAGCTTTGTTTTTTAGATGTTTCAGAACACACCGTACACTTCTCCAGAGTGGCTGTTGGCAATTTACATCCCACCCATCAGCGTAGCAAGGCTCCCATTTCTCCATGGCCGGTCCTGCATTTCTGGTTTGGACACTTTTTTCCGCATGGCCCTTTTGCCCGCTGGGAAGCGAGACTTCTTTGGAGCGCTGATTGGCCTTTCCAGGTTGCTTGGTTGGCCAAAAAGGGCGTATGCGTTTTTTCCTGAATATATTCAGGAAAAAACGCATACGCCCTTTTTGGCCAAGGGCATCATTGTCCACGTTTTGCCGCTTTTCATGTGCTTTCAAGGCGATTCGAATCTACCTCCTGAAATCTGTTTCCTGCAATTCTGCCTTGCTTTCAAAGCCTCTTCGTTGCCTTCCCTTAATATATTTGTGGACGAGAGGTATCATTTAAAACTCTGCAGGTTTGTGAATTGCAGTGCCCCTGAGCTCCATTTTTCAACTCGCTTTTTTGGGAGCTGGCCGCAAAAGCGCAGGATTGCTTCAGGCCCTCTTCTGGTTCTGGGGGGCAGGCTGAGCTTGTGCTTAATTCTTCTTCCTGATGGGAAATTAGAGTGACCTGTGCCTGTCCCAACACCTAGAGCTAGTCTCTCATTGGTTCCCCCTCTTCCCGTTCATCCTCAGGACAAATTGCAACCTGTACGGAACAGGAGGTTAAAGGTGCTGATTCTCCAAGGAGGGAGATGGCTAGTAAATCGGCTGGAATGGCGAACCCGAGCAAAGGAGATGAGAAATGAGGTGCGTTTTAGAAACCTTTCCCGATCACACGGTGTACCATCTTCTGGGTTTCTCATGCCTGTTTTCGACGTAGGAAGATGCCCTTGAACCTGGAGATTTGGGACCCATGGGATGGGTACCATGCAGTATTACTTGAAAGGGTCTGCGTTGGCTCACCCAACCTCACCCAACCTCTCAGCCCCAAGAGTGTCCACCCTTATGTCTCAATCAGCTGTGGGTCTAGATATGGTCAATCCAGGTTGCATCACAGCCCCTGAACGAATTTTGTAAGAATTTCTCTCTCTTTCACTGTCTTTGTTTCACGGGTTTTGAAAAGTAATTTATTTTTATAATGGGGTTTAGCTGCTTTTCACGGCTGTGTTTATGCCGCTTTACACCCCCTTGACTCACTTACAGAGAGATATCAATACATAGGTTTGAAGATTCTTACTAGTCAGATATATTCTTGTGCGGTGAATAGGGGGTGTTGAGTCCAGTTCACTGAAAAAGGAATAGGTCTTGTCTCTTACATATTGGGTTTATGGAAAGGTATCTGAGCTAATTTGAAACCCTTGTTTTATGCATCACCCCACCTCACCTTGCCCGTTCAGCAGCCATAGTGTGTTTTCTAAACGTGTGACTCTGTTCTGTTTTGTAATTCAGTTCAAGTGTAGCGGTTTTTACATTCCCTCTAGAAGTGATATCTTATGATAAGTGTCTTTTTCTGTGTGACTTATTTCACTTAGAATCGTCGTACCTAAATCCACTCATCGTGCTGCTACTAGCCTTATGACGTTGATTTCATGGCTGAGTGATATTCCATTGTACATGAGGACCCCAACTTCTTTATCCATTTTTCTCTTTCCTAGGATATTTAAGGTGTAATGAAGTGGGGGTTCTTGTCAACAGAGCAGCCCTAAACTTTGGGGTGCCTGTGTCTTGCTGATTTTTAGTTTTCCCAATTTAGACGCCCATGAGTGGAAGTGCCCTATGCTCTCCAAGCTGTGTTTTTTAGATGTTTCAGAACACACCGTACACTTCTCCAGAGTGGCTGTTGGCAATTTACATCCCACCCATCAGCGTAGCAAGGCTCCCATTTCTCCATGGCCGGTCCTGCATTTCTGGTTTGGACACTTTTTTCCGCATGGCCCTTTTGCCCGCTGGGAAGCGAGACTTCTTTGGAGCGCTGATTGGCCTTTCCAGGTTGCTTGGTTGGCCAAAAAGGGCGTATGCGTTTTTTCCTGAATATATTCAGGAAAAAACGCATACGCCCTTTTTGGCCAAGGGCATCATTGTCCACGTTTTGCCGCTTTTCATGTGCTTTCAAGGCGATTCGAATCTACCTCCTGAAATCTGTTTCCTGCAATTCTGCCTTGCTTTCAAAGCCTCTTCGTTGCCTTCCCTTAATATATTTGTGGACGAGAGGTATCATTTAAAACTCTGCAGGTTTGTGAATTGCAGTGCCCCTGAGCTCCATTTTTCAACTCGCTTTTTTGGGAGCTGGCCGCAAAAGCGCAGGATGGCTTCAGGCCCTCTTCTGGTTCTGGGGGGCAGGCTGAGCTTGTGCTTAATTCTTCTTCCTGATGGGAAAATAGAGTGACCTGTGCCTGTCCCAACACCTAGAGCTAGTCTCTCATTGGTTCCCCCTCTTCCCGTTCATCCTCAGGACAAATTGCAACCTTTACGGAACAGGAGGTTAAAGGTGCTGATTCTCCAAGGAGGGAGATGGCTAGTAAATCGGCTGGAATGGCGAACCCGAGCAAAGGAGATGAGAAATGAGGTGCGTTTTAGAAACCTTTCCCGATCACACGGTGTACCATCTTCTGGGTTTCTCATGCCTGTTTTCGACGTAGGAAGATGCCCTTGAACCTGGAGATTTGGGACCCATGGGATGGGTACCATGCAGTATTACTTGAAAGGGTCTGTGTTGGCTCACCCAACCTCACCGAACCTCTCAGCCCCAAGAGTGTCCACCCTTATGTCTCAATCAGCTGTGGGTGTAGATATGGTCAATCCAGGTTGCATCACAGCCACTGAACGAATTTTGTAAGAATTTCTCTCTCTTTCACTGTCTTTGTTTCACGGGTTTTGAAAAGTAATTTATTTTTATAATGGGGTTTAGCTGCTTTTCACGGCTGTGTTTATGCCGCTTTACACCCCCTTGACTCACTTACAGAGAGATATCAATACATAGGTTTGAAGATTCTTACTAGTCAGATATATTCTTGTGCGGTGAATAGGGGGTGCTGAGTACAGTTCACTGAAAAAGGAATAGGTCTTGTCTCTTACATATTGGGTTTATGGAAAGGTATCTGAGCTAATTTGAAACCCTTGTTTTATGCATCACCCCACCTCACCTTGCCCGTTCAGCAGCCATAGTGTGTTTTCTAAACGTGTGACTCTGTTCTGTTTTGTAATTCAGTTCAAGTGTAGCGGTTTTTACATTCCCTCTAGAAGTGATATCTTATGATAAGTGTCTTTTTCTGTGTGACTTATTTCACTTAGAATCGTCGTACCTAAATCCACTCATCGTGCTGCTACTAGCCTTATGACATTGATTTCATGGCTGAGTGATATTCCATTGTACATGAGGACCCCAACTTCTTTATCCATTTTTCTCTTTCCTAGGATATTTAAGGTGTAATGAAGTGGGGGTTCTTGTCAACAGAGCAGCCCTAAACTTTGGGGTGCCTGTGTCTTGCTGATTTTTAGTTTTCCCAATTTATACGCCCATGAGTGGAAGTGCCCTATGCTCTCCAAGCTGTGTTTTTTAGATGTTTCAGAACACACCGTACACTTCTCCAGAGTGGCTGTTGGCAATTTACATCCCACCCATCAGCGTAGCAAGGCTCCCATTTCTCCATGGCTGGTCCTGCATTTCTGGTTTGGACACTTTTTTCCGCATGGCCCTTTTGCCCGCTGGGAAGCGAGACTTCTTTGGAGCGCTGATTGGCCTTTCCAGGTTGCTTGGTTGGCCAAAAAGGGCGTATGCGTTATTTCCTGAATATATTCAGGAAAAAACGCATACGCCCTTTTTGGCCAAGGGCATCATTGTCCACGTTTTGCCGCTTTTCATGTGCTTTCAAGGCGATTCGAATCTACCTCCTGAAATCTGTTTCCTGCAATTCTGCCTTGCTTTCAAAGCCTCTTCGTTGCCTTCCCTTAATATATTTGTGGACGAGAGGTATCATTTAAAACTCTGCAGGTTTGTGAATTGCAGTGCCCCTGAGCTCCATTTTTCAACTCGCTTTTTTGGGAGCTGGCCGCAAAAGCGCAGGATTGCTTCAGGCCCTCTTCTGGTTCTGGGGGGCAGGCTGAGCTTGTGCTTAATTCTTCTTCCTGATGGGAAAATAGAGTGACCTGTGCCTGTCCCAACACCTAGAGCTAGTCTCTCATTGGTTCCCCCTCTTCCCGTTCATCCTCAGGACAAATTGCAACCTGTACGGAACAGGAGATTAAAGGTGCTGATTCTCCAAGGAGGGAGATGGCTAGTAAATCGGCTGGAATGGCGAACCCGAGCAAAGGAGATGAGAAATGAGGTGCGTTTTAGAAACCTTTCCCGATCACACGGTGTACCATCTTCTGGGTTTCTCATGCCTGTTTTCGACGTAGGAAGATGCCCTTGAACCTGGAGATTTGGGACCCATGGGATGGGTACCATGCAGTATTACTTGAAAGGGTCTGCGTTGGCTCACCCAACCTCACCGAACCTCTCAGCCCCAAGAGTGTCCACCCTTATGTCTCAATCAGCTGTGGGTCTAGATATGGTCAATCCAGGTTGCATCACAGCCCCTGAACGAATTTTGTAAGAATTTCTCTCTCTTTCACTGTCTTTGTTTCACGGGTTTTGAAAAGTAATTTATTTTTATAATGGGGTTTAGCTGCTTTTCACGGCTGTGTTTATGCCGCTTTACACCCCCTTGACTCACTTACAGAGAGATGTCAATACATAGGTTTGAAGATTCTTACTAGTCAGATATATTCTTGTGCGGTGAATAGGGGGTGTTGAGTCCAGTTCACTGAAAAAGGAATAGGTCTTGTCTCTTACATATTGGGTTTATGGAACGGTATCTGAGCTAAATTGAAACCCTTGTTTTATGCATCACCCCACCTCACCTTGCCCGTTCAGCAGCCATAGTGTGTTTTCTAAACGTGTGACTCTGTTCTGTTTTGTAATTCAGTTCAAGTGTAGCGGTTTTTACATTCCCTCTAGAAGTGATATCTTATGATAAGTGTCTTTTTCTGTGTGACTTATTTCACTTAGAATCGTCGTACCTAAATCCACTCATCGTGCTGCTACTAGCCTTATGACGTTGATTTCATGGCTGAGTGATATTCCATTGTACATGAGGACCACAACTTCTTTATCCATTTTTCTCTTTCCTAGGATATTTAAGGTGTAATGAAGTGGGGGTTCTTGTCAACAGAGCAGCCCTAAACTTTGGGGTGCCTGTGTCTTGCTGATTTTTAGTTTTCCCAATTTATACGCCCATGAGTGGAAGTGCCCTATGCTCTCCAAGCTGTGTTTTTTAGATGTTTCAGAACACACCGTACACTTCTCCAGAGTGGCTGTTGGCAATTTACATCCCACCCATCAGCTTAGCAAGGCTCCCATTTCTCCATGGCCGATCCTGCATTTCTGGTTTGGACACTTTTTTCCGCATGGCCCTTTTGCCCGCTGGGAAGCGAGACTTCTTTGGAGCGCTGATTGGCCTTTCCAGGTTGCTTGGTTGGCCAAAAAGGGCGTATGCGTTTTTTCCTGAATATATTCAGGAAAAAACGCATACGCCCTTTTTGGCCAAGGGCATCATTGTCCACGTTTTGCCGCTTTTCATGTGCTTTCAAGGCGATTCGAATCTACCTCCTGAAATCTGTTTCCTGCAATTCTGCCTTGCTTTCAAAGCCTCTTCGTTGCCTTCCCTTAATATATTTGTGGACGAGAGGTATCATTAAAAACTCTGCAGGTTTCTGAATTGCAGTGCCCCTGAGCTCCATTTTTCAACTCGCTTTTTTGGGAGCTGGCCGCAAAAGCGCAGGATGGCTTCAGGCCCTCTTCTGGTTCTGGGGGGCAGGCTGAGCTTGTGCTTAATTCTTCTTCCTGATGGGAAAATAGAGTGACCTGTGCCTGTCCCAACACCTAGAGCTAGTCTCTCATTGGTTCCCCCTCTTCCCGTTCATCCTCAGGACAAATTGCAACCTGTACGGAACAGGAGGTTAAAGGTGCTGATTCTCCAAGGAGGGAGATGGCTAGTAAATCGGCTGGAATGGCGAACCCGAGCAAAGGAGATGAGAAATGAGGTGCGTTTTAGAAACCTTTCCCGATCACACGGTGTACCATCTTCTGGGTTTCTCATGCCTGTTTTCGACGTAGGAAGATGCCCTTGAACCTGGAGATTTGGGACCCATGGGATGGGTACCATGCAGTATTACTTGAAAGGGTCTGTGTTGGCTCACCCAACCTCACCGAACCTCTCAGCCCCAAGAGTGTCCACCCTTATGTCTCAATCAGCTGTGGGTGTAGATATGGTCAATCCAGGTTGCATCACAGCCACTGAACGAATTTTGTAAGAATTTCTCTCTCTTTCACTGTCTTTGTTTCACGGGTTTTGAAAAGTAATTTATTTTTATAATGGGGTTTAGCTGCTTTTCACGGCTGTGTTTATGCCGCTTTACACCCCCTTGACTCACTTACAGAGAGATATCAATACATAGGTTTGAAGATTCTTACTAGTCAGATATATTCTTGTGCGGTGAATAGGGGGTGCTGAGTACAGTTCACTGAAAAAGGAATAGTTCTTGTCTCTTACATATTGGGTTTATGGAAAGGTATCTGAGCTAATTTGAAACCCTTGTTTTATGCATCACCCCACCTCACCTTGCCCGTTCAGCAGCCATAGTGTGTTTTCTAAACGTGTGACTCTGTTCTGTTTTGTAATTCAGTTCAAGTGTAGCGGTTTTTACATTCCCTCTAGAAGTGATATCTTATGATAATTCTGTGTGACTTATTTCACTTAGAATCGTCGTACCTAAATCCACTCATCGTGCTGCTACTAGCCTTATGACATTGATTTCATGGCTGAGTGATATTCCATTGTACATGAGGACCCCAACTTCTTTATCCATTTTTCTCTTTCCTAGGATATTTAAGGTGTAATGAAGTGGGGGTTCTTGTCAACAGAGCAGCCCTAAACTTTGGGGTGCCTGTGTCTTGCTGATTTTTAGTTTTCCCTATTTATACGCCCATGAGTGGAAGTGCCCTATGCTCTCCAAGCTGTGTTTTTTAGATGTTTCAGAACACACCGTACACTTCTCCAGAGTGGCTGTTGGCAATTTACATCCCACCCATCAGCGTAGCAAGGCTCCCATTTCTCCATGGCTGGTCCTGCATTTCTGGTTTGGACACTTTTTTCCGCATGGCCCTTTTGCCCGCTGGGAAGCGAGACTTCTTTGGAGCGCTGATTGGCCTTTCCAGGTTGCTTGGTTGGCCAAAAAGGGCGTATGCGTTATTTCCTGAATATATTCAGGAAAAAACGCATACGCCCTTTTTGGCCAAGGGCATCATTGTCCACGTTTTGCCGCTTTTCATGTGCTTTCAAGGCGATTCGAATCTACCTCCTGAAATCTGTTTCCTGCAATTCTGCCTTGCTTTCAAAGCCTCTTCGTTGCCTTCCCTTAATATATTTGTGGACGAGAGGTATCATTTAAAACTCTGCAGGTTTGTGAATTGCAGTGCCCCTGAGCTCCATTTTTCAACTCGCTTTTTTGGGAGCTGGCCGCAAAAGCGCAGGATTGCTTCAGGCCCTCTTCTGGTTCTGGGGGGCAGGCTGAGCTTGTGCTTAATTCTTCTTCCTGATGGGAAAATAGAGTGACCTGTGCCTGTCCCAACACCTAGAGCTAGTCTCTCATTGGTTCCCCCTCTTCCCGTTCATCCTCAGGACAAATTGCAACCTGTACGGAACAGGAGGTTAAAGGTGCTGATTCTCCAAGGAGGGAGATGGCTAGTAAATCGGCTGGAATGGCGAACCCGAGCAAAGGAGATGAGAAATGAGGTGCGTTTTAGAAACCTTTCCCGATCACACGGTGTACCATCTTCTGGGTTTCTCATGCCTGTTTTCGACGTAGGAAGATGCCCTTGAACCTGGAGATTTGGGACCCATGGGATGGGTACCATGCAGTATTACTTGAAAGGGTCTGCGTTGGCTCACCCAACCTCACCGAACCTCTCAGCCCCAAGAGTGTCCACCCTTATGTCTCAATCAGCTGTGGGTCTAGATATGGTCAATCCAGGTTGCATCACAGCCCCTGAACGAATTTTGTAAGAATTTCTCTCTCTTTCACTGTCTTTGTTTCACGGGTTTTGAAAAGTAATTTATTTTTATAATGGGGTTTAGCTGCTTTTCACGGCTGTGTTTATGCCGCTTTACACCCCCTTGACTCACTTACAGAGAGATATCAATACATAGGTTTGAAGATTCTTACTAGTCAGATATATTCTTGTGCGGTGAATAGGGGGTGTTGAGTCCAGTTCACTGAAAAAGGAATAGGTCTTGTCTCTTACATATTGGGTTTATGGAACGGTATCTGAGCTAATTTGAAACCCTTGTTTTATGCATCACCCCACCTCACCTTGCCCGTTCAGCAGCCATAGTGTGTTTTCTAAACGTGTGACTCTGTTCTGTTTTGTAATTCAGTTCAAGTGTAGCGGTTTTTACATTCCCTCTAGAAGTGATATCTTATGATAAGTGTCTTTTTCTGTGTGACTTATTTCACTTAGAATCGTCGTACCTAAATCCACTCATCGTGCTGCTACTAGCCTTATAACATTGATTTCATGGCTGAGTGATATTCCATTGTACATGAGGACCACAACTTCTTTATCCATTTTTCTCTTTCCTAGGATATTTAAGGTGTAATGAAGTGGGGGTTCTTGTCAACAGAGCAGCCCTAAACTTTGGGGTGCCTGTGTCTTGCTGATTTTTGTTTTCCCAATTTATATGCCCATGAGTGGAAGTGCCCTATGCTCTCCAAGCTGTGTTTTTTAGATGTTTCAGAACACACCGTACACTTCTCCAGAGTGGCTGTTGGCAATTTACATCCCACCCATCAGCGTAGCAAGGCTCCCATTTCTCCATGGCCGGTCCTGCATTTCTGGTTTGGACACTTTTTTCCGCATGGCCCTTTTGCCCGCTGGGAAGCGAGACTTCTTTGGAGCGCTGATTGGCCTTTCCAGGTTGCTTGGTTGGCCAAAAAGGGCGTATGCGTTTTTTCCTGAATATATTCAGGAAAAAACGCATACGCCCTTTTTGGCCAAGGGCATCATTGTCCACGTTTTGCCGCTTTTCATGTGCTTTCAAGGCGATTCGAATCTACCTCCTGAAATCTGTTTCCTGCAATTCTGCCTTGCTTTCAAAGCCTCTTCGTTGCCTTCCCTTAATATATTTGTGGACGAGAGGTATCATTTAAAACTCTGCAGGTTTGTGAATTGCAGTGCCCCTGAGCTCCATTTTTCAACTCGCTTTTTTGGGAGCTGGCCGCAAAAGCGCAGGATTGCTTCAGGCCCTCTTCTGGTTCTGGGGGGCAGGCTGAGCTTGTGCTTAATTCTTCTTCCTGATGGGAAAATAGAGTGACCTGTGCCTGTCCCAACACCTAGAGCTAGTCTCTCATTGTTTCCCCCTCTTCCCGTTCATCCTCAGGACAAATTGCAACCTGTACGGAACAGGAGGTTAAAGGTGCTGATTCTCCAAGGAGGGAGATGGCTAGTAAATCGGCTGGAATGGCGAACCCGAGCAAAGGAGATGAGAAATGAGGTGCGTTTTAGAAACCTTTCCCGATCACACGGTGTACCATCTTCTGGGTTTCTCATGCCTGTTTTCGACGTAGGAAGATGCCCTTGAACCTGGAGATTTGGGACCCATGGGATGGGTACCATGCAGTATTACTTGAAAGGGTCTGCGTTGGCTCACCCAACCTCACCGAACCTCTCAGCCCCAAGAGTGTCCACCCTTATGTCTCAATCAGCTGTGGGTCTAGATATGGTCAATCCAGGTTGCATCACAGCCCCTGAACGAATTTTGTAAGAATTTCTCTCTCTTTCACTGTCTTTGTTTCACGGGTTTTGAAAAGTAATTTATTTTTATAATGGGGTTTAGCTGCTTTTCACGGCTGTGTTTATGCCGCTTTACACCCCCTTGACTCACTTACAGAGAGATATCAATACATAGGTTTGAAGATTCTTACTAGTCAGATATATTCTTGTGCGGTGAATAGGGGGTGTTGAGTCCAGTTCACTGAAAAAGGAATAGGTCTTGTCTCTTACATATTGGGTTTATGGAAAGGTATCTGAGCTAATTTGAAACCCTTGTTTTATGCATCACCCCACCTCACCTTGCCCGTTCAGCAGCCATAGTGTGTTTTCTAAACGTGTGACTCTGTTCTGTTTTGTAATTCAGTTCAAGTGTAGCGGTTTTTACATTCCCTCTAGAAGTGATATCTTATGATAAGTGTCTTTTTCTGTGTGACTTATTTCACTTAGAATCGTCGTACCTAAATCCACTCATCGTGCTGCTACTAGCCTTATGACGTTGATTTCATGGCTGAGTGATATTCCATTGTACATGAGGACCACAACTTCTTTATCCATTTTTCTCTTTCCTAGGATATTTAAGGTGTAATGAAGTGGGGGTTCTTGTCAACAGAGCAGCCCTAAACTTTGGGGTGCCTGTGTCTTGTTGATTTTTAGTTTTCCCAATTTATACGCCCATGAGTGGAAATGCCCTATGCTCTCCAAGCTGTGTTTTTTAGATGTTTCAGAACACACCGTACACTTCTCCAGAGTGGCTGTTGGCAATTTACATCCCACCCATCAGCGTAGCAAGGCTCCCATTTCTCCATGGCCGGTCCTGCATTTCTGGTTTGGACACTTATTTCCCCATGGCCCTTTTGCCCGCTGGGAAGCGAGACTTCTTTGGAGCGCTGATTGGCCTTTCCAGGTTGCTTGGTTGGCCAAAAAGGGCGTATGCGTTATTTCCTGAATATATTCAGGAAAAAACGCATACGCCCTTTTTGGCCAAGGGCATCATTGTCCACGTTTTGCCGCTTTTCATGTGCTTTCAAGGCGATTCGAATCTACCTCCTGAAATCTGTTTCCTGCAATTCTGCCTTGCTTTCAAAGCCTCTTCGTTGCCTTCCCTTAATATATTTGTGGACGAGAGGTATCATTTAAATCTCTGCAGGTTTGTGAATTGCAGTGCCCCTGAGCTCCATTTTTCAACTCGCTTTTTTGGGAGCTGGCCGCAAAAGCGCAGGATTGCTTCAGGCCCTCTTCTGGTTCTGGGGGGCAGGCTGAGCTTGTGCTTAATTCTTCTTCCTGATGGGAAAATAGAGTGACCTGTGCCTGTCCCAACACCTAGAGCTAGTCTCTCATTGGTTCCCCCTCTTCCCGTTCATCCTCAGGACAAATTGCAACCTGTACGGAACAGGAGGTTAAAGGTGCTGATTCTCCAAGGAGGGAGATGGCTAGTAAATCGGCTGGAATGGCGAACCCGAGCAAAGGAGATGAGAAATGAGGTGCGTTTTAGAAACCTTTCCCGATCACACGGTGTACCATCTCCTGGGTTTCTCATGCCTGTTTTCGACGTAGGAAGATGCCCTTGAACCTGGAGATTTGGGACCCATGGGATGGGTACCATGCAGTATTACTTGAAAGGGTCTGCGTTGGCTCACCCAACCTCACCGAACCTCTCAGCCCCAAGAGTGTCCACCCTTATGTCTCAATCAGCTGTGGGTCTAGATATGGTCAATCCAGGTTGCATCACAGCCCCTGAACGAATTTTGTAAGAATTTCTCTCTCTTTCACTGTCTTTGTTTCACGGGTTTTGAAAAGTAATTTATTTTTATAATGGGGTTTAGCTGCTTTTCACGGCTGTGTTTATGCCGCTTTACACCCACTTGACTCACTTACGGAGAGATATCAATTCATAGGTTTGAAGATTCTTACTAGTCAGATATATTCTTGTGCGGTGAATAGGGGGTGTTGAGTCCAGTTCACTGAAAAAGGAATAGGTCTTGTCTCTTACATATTGGGTTTATGGAACGGTATCTGAGCTAAATTGAAACCCTTGTTTTATGCATCACCCCACCTCACCTTGCCCGTTCAGCAGCCATAGTGTGTTTTCTAAACGTGTGACTCTGTTCTGTTTTGTAATTCAGTTCAAGTGTAGCGGTTTTTACATTCCCTCTAGAAGTGATATCTTATGATAAGTGTCTTTTTCTGTGTGACTTATTTCACTTAGAATCGTCGTACCTAAATCCACTCATCGTGCTGCTACTAGCCTTATGACGTTGATTTCATGGCTGAGTGATATTCCATTGTACATGAGGACCACAACTTCTTTATCCATTTTTCTCTTTCCTAGGATATTTAAGGTGTAATGAAGTGGGGGTTCTTGTCAACAGAGCAGCCCTAAACTTTGGGGTGCCTGTGTCTTGTTGATTTTTAGTTTTCCCAATTTATACGCCCATGAGTGGAAGTGCCCTATGCTCTCCAAGCTGTGTTTTTTAGATGTTTCAGAACACACCGTACACTTCTCCAGAGTGGCTGTTGGCAATTTACATCCCACCCATCAGCGTAGCAAGGCTCCCATTTCTCCATGGCCGGTCCTGCATTTCTGGTTTAGATACTTATTTCCCCATGGCCCTTTTGCCCGCTGGGAAGCGAGACTTCTTTGGAGCGCTGATTGGCCTTTCCAGGTTGCTTGGTTGGCCAAAAAGGGCGTATGCGTTTTTTCCTGAATATATTCAGGAAAAAACGCATACGCCCTTTTTGGCCAAGGGCATCATTGTCCACGTTTTGCCGCTTTTCATGTGCTTTCAAGGCGATTCGAATCTACCTCCTGAAATCTGTTTCCTGCAATTCTGCCTTGCTTTCAAAGCCTCTTCGTTGCCTTCCCTTAATATATTTGTGGACGAGAGGTATCATTTAAAACTCTGCAGGTTTGTGAATTGCAGTGCCCCTGAGCTCCATTTTTCAACTCGCTTTTTTGGGAGCTGGCCGCAAAAGCGCAGGATTGCTTCAGGCCCTCTTCTGGTTCTGGGGGGCAGGCTGAGCTTGTGCTTAATTCTTCTTCCTGATGGGAAAATAGAGTGACCTGTGCCTGTCCCAACCCCTGGAGCTAGTCTCTCATTGGTTCCCCCTCTTCCCGTTCATCCTCAGGACAAATTGCAACCTGTACGGAACAGGAGGGTAAAGGTGCTGATTCTCCAAGGAGGGAGATGGCTAGTAAATCGGCTGGAATGGCGAACCTGAGCAAAGGAGATGAGAAATGAGGTGCGTTTTAGAAACCTTTCCCGATCACACGGTGTACCATCTTCTGGGTTTCTCATGCCTGTTTTCGACGTAGGAAGATGCCCTTGAACCTGGAGATTTGGGACCCATGGGATGGGTACCATGCAGTATTACTTGAAAGGGTCTGCGTTGGCTCACCCAACCTCACCGAACCTCTCAGCCCCAAGAGTGTCCACCCTTATGTCTCAATCAGCTGTGGGTCTAGATATGGTCAATCCAGGTTGCATCACAGCCCCTGAACGAATTTTGTAAGAATTTCTCTCTCTTTCACTGTCTTTGTTTCACGGGTTTTGAAAAGTAATTTATTTTTATAATGCGGTTTAGCTGCTTTTCACGGCTGTGTTTATGCCGCTTTACACCCCCTTGACTCACTTACGGAGAGATATCAATACATAGGTTTTAAGATTCTTCCTAGTCAGATATATTCTTGTGCGGTGAATAGGGGGTGTTGAGTCCAGTGCACTGAAAAAGGAATAGGTCTTGTCTCTTACATATTGGGTTTATGGAACGGTATCTGAGCTAATTTGAAACCCTTGTTTTATGCATCACCCCACCTCACCTTTCCCGTTCAGCAGCCATAGTGTGTTTTCTAAACGTGTGACTCTGTTCTGTTTTGTAATTCAGTTCAAGTGTAGCGGTTTTTACATTCCCTCTCTAAGTGATATCTTATGATTAGTGTCTTTTTCTGTGTGACTTATTTCACTTAGAATCCTCGTACCTAAATCCACTCATCGTGCTGCTACTAGCCTTATGACGTGGATTTCATGGCTGAGTGATATTCCATTGTACATGAGGACTACAACTTCTTTATCCATTTTTCTCTTTCCTAGGATATTTAAGGTGTAATGAAGTGGGGGTTCTTGTCAACAGAGCAGCCCTAAACTCTGTGGTGCCTGTGTCTTGCTGATTTTTAGTTTTCCCAATTTATACGCCCATGAGTGGAAGTGCCCTATGCTCTCCAAGCTGTGTTTTTTAGATGTTTCAGAACACACCGTACACTTCTCCAGAGTGGCTGTTGGCAATTTACATCCCACCCATCAGCGTAGCAAGGCTCCCATTTCTCCATGGCCGGTCCTGCATTTCTGGTTTGGACACTTTTTTCCGCATGGCCCTTTTGCCCGCTGGGAAGCGAGACTTCTTTGGAGCGCTGATTGGCCTTTCCAGGTTGCTTGGTTGGCCAAAAAGGGCGTATGCGTTTTTTCCTGAATATATTCAGGAAAAAACGCATACGCCCTTTTTGGCCAAGGGCATCATTGTCCACGTTTTGCCGCTTTTCATGTGCTTTCAAGGCGATTCGAATCTACCTCCTGAAATCTGTTTCCTGCAATTCTGCCTTGCTTTCAAAGCCTCTTCGTTGCCTTCCCTTAGTATATTTGTGGACGAGAGGTATCATTTAAAACTCTGCAGGTTTGTGAATTGCAGTGCCCCTGAGCTCCATTTTTCAACTCGCTTTTTTGGGAGCTGGCCGCAAAAGCGCAGGATTGCTTCAGGCCCTCTTCTGGTTCTGGGGGGCAGGCTGAGCTTGTGCTTAATTCTTCTTCCTGATGGGAAATTAGAGTGACCTGTGCCTGTCCCAACACCTAGAGCTAGTCTCTCATTGGTTCCCCCTCTTCCCGTTCATCCTCAGGACAAATTGCAACCTGTACGGAACAGGAGGTTAAAGGTGCTGATTCTCCAAGGAGGGAGATGGCTAGTAAATCGGCTGGAATGGCGAACCCGAGCAAAGGAGATGAGAAATGAGGTGCGTTTTAGAAACCTTTCCCGATCACACGGTGTACCATCTTCTGGGTTTCTCATGCCTGTTTTCGACGTAGGAAGATGCCCTTGAACCTGGAGATTTGGGACCCATGGGATGGGTACCATGCAGTATTACTTGAAAGGGTCTGCGTTGGCTCACCCAACCTCACCGAACCTCTCAGCCCCAAGAGTGTCCACCCTTATGTCTCAATCAGCTGTGGGTCTAGATATGGTCAATCCAGGTTGCATCACAGCCCCTGAACGAATTTTGTAAGAATTGCTCTCTCTTTCACTGCCTTTGTTTCACGGGTTTTGAAAAGTAATTTATTTTTATAATGGGGTTTAGCTGCTTTTCACGGCTGTGTTTATGCCGCTTTACACCCCCTTGACTCACTTACAGAGAGATATCAATACATAGGTTTGAAGATTCTTACTCGTCAGATATATTCTTGTGCGGTGACTAGTGGGTGTTGAGTCCAGTTCACTGAAAAAGGAATAGGTCTTGTCTCTTACATATTGGGTTTATGGAACGGTATCGGAGCTAATTTGAAACCCTTGTTTTATGCACCACCCCACCTCACCTTTCCCGTTCAGCAGCCATAGTGTGTTTTCTCAACGTGTGACTCTGTTCTGTTTTGTAATTCAGTTCAAGTGTAGCGGTTTTTACATTCTCTCTCTAAGTGATATCTTAGGATAAGTGTCTTTTTCTGTGTGACTTATTTCACTTAGAATCGTCGTACCTAAATCCACTCATCGTGCTGCTACTAGCCTTATGACGTGGATTTCATGGCTGAGTGATATTCCATTGTACAGGAGGACCACAACTTCTTTATCCATTTTTCTCTTTCCTAGGATATTTAAGGTGTAATGAAGTGGGGGTTCTTGTCAACAGAGCAGCCCTAAACTTTGGGGTGCCTGTGTCTTGCTGATTTTTAGTTTTCCCAATTTATACGCCCATGAGTGGAAGTGCCCTATGCTCTCCAAGCTGTGTTTTTTAGATGTTTCAGAACACACCGTACACTTCTCCAGAGTGGCTGTTGGCAATTTACATCCCACCCATCAGCGTAGCAAGGCTCCCATTTCTCCATGGCCGGTCCTGCATTTCTGGTTTGGACACTTTTTTCCGCATGGCCCTTTTGCCCGCTGGGAAGCGAGACTTCTTTGGAGCGCTGATTGGCCTTTCCAGGTTGCTTGGTTGGCCAAAAAGGGCGTATGCGTTTTTTCCTGAATATATTCAGGAAAAAACGCATACGCCCTTTTTGGCCAAGGGCATCATTGTCCACGTTTTGCCGCTTTTCATGTGCTTTCAAGGCGATTCGAATCTACCTCCTGAAATCTGTTTCCTGCAATTCTGCCTTGCTTTCAAAGCCTCTTCGTTGCCTTCCCTTAAAATATTTGTGGACGAGAGGTATCATTTAAAACTCTGCAGGTTTGTGAATTGCAGTGCCCCTGAGCTCCATTTTTCAACTCGCTTTTTTGGGAGCTGGCCGCAAAAGCGCAGGATTGCTTCAGGCCCTCTTCTGGTTCTGGGGGGCAGGCTGAGCTTGTGCTTAATTCTTCTTCCTGATGGGAAATTAGAGTGACCTGTGCCTGTCCCAACACCTAGAGCTAGTCTCTCATTGGTTCCCCCTCTTCCCGTTCATCCTCAGGACAAATTGCAACCTGTACGGAACAGGAGGTTAAAGGTGCTGATTCTCCAAGGAGGGAGATGGCTAGTAAATCGGCTGGAATGGCGAACCCGAGCAAAGGAGATGAGAAATGAGGTGCGTTTTAGAAACCTTTCCCGATCACACGGTGTACCATCTTCTGGGTTTCTCATGCCTGTTTTCGACGTAGGAAGATGCCCTTGAACCTGGAGATTTGGGACCCATGGGATGGGTACCATGCAGTATTACTTGAAAGGGTCTGCGTTGGCTCACCCAACCTCACCGAACCTCTCAGCCCCAAGAGTGTCCACCCTTATGTCTCAATCAGCTGTGGGTCTAGATATGGTCAATCCAGGTTGCATCACAGCCCCTGAACGAATTTTGTAAGAATTGCTCTCTCTTTCACTGCCTTTGTTTCACGGGTTTTGAAAAGTAATTTATTTTTATAATGGGGTTTAGCTGCTTTTCACGGCTGTGTTTATGCCGCTTTACACCCCCTTGACTCACTTACAGAGAGATATCAATACATAGGTTTGAAGATTCTTACTCGTCAGATATATTCTTGTGCGGTGACTAGTGGGTGTTGAGTCCAGTTCACTGAAAAAGGAATAGGTCTTGTCTCTTACATATTGGGTTTATGGAACGGTATCGGAGCTAATTTGAAACCCTTGTTTTATGCACCACCCCACCTCACCTTTCCCGTTCAGCAGCCATAGTGTGTTTTCTGAACGTGTGACTCTGTTCTGTTTTGTAATTCAGTTCAAGTGTAGCGGTTTTTACATTCTCTCTCTAAGTGATATCTTAGGATAAGTGTCTTTTTCTGTGTGACTTATTTCACTTAGAATCGTCGTACCTAAATCCACTCATCGTGCTGCTACTAGCCTTATGACGTTGATTTCATGGCTGAGTGATATTCCATTGTACAGGAGGACCACAACTTCTTTATCCATTTTTCTCTTTCCTAGGATATTTAAGGTGTAATGAAGTGGGGGTTCTTGTCAACAGAGCAGCCCTAAACTTTGGGGTGCCTGTGTCTTGCTGATTTTTAGTTTTCCCAATTTATACGCCCATGAGTGGAAGTGCCCTATGCTCTCCAAGCTGTGTTTTTTAGATGTTTCAGAACACACCGTACACTTCTCCAGAGTGGCTGTTGGCAATTTACATCCCACCCATCAGCGTAGCAAGGCTCCCATTTCTCCATGGCCGGTCCTGCATTTCTGGTTTGGACACTTTTTTCCGCATGGCCCTTTTGCCCGCTGGGAAGCGAGACTTCTTTGGAGCGCTGATTGGCCTTTCCAGGTTGCTTGGTTGGCCAAAAAGGGCGTATGCGTTTTTTCCTGAATATATTCAGGAAAAAACGCATACGCCCTTTTTGGCCAAGGGCATCATTGTCCACGTTTTGCCGCTTTTCATGTGCTTTCAAGGCGATTCGAATCTACCTCCTGAAATCTGTTTCCTGCAATTCTGCCTTGCTTTCAAAGCCTCTTCGTTGCCTTCCCTTAAAATATTTGTGGACGAGAGGTATCATTTAAAACTCTGCAGGTTTGTGCATTGCAGTGCCCCTGAGCTCCATTTTTCAACTCGCTTTTTTGGGAGCTGGCCGCAAAAGCGCAGGATTGCTTCAGGCCCTCTTCTGGTTCTGGGGGGCAGGCTGAGCTTGTGCTTAATTCTTCTTCCTGATGGGAAATTAGAGTGACCTGTGCCTGTCCCAACACCTAGAGCTAGTCTCTCATTGGTTCCCCCTCTTCCCGTTCATCCTCAGGACAAATTGCAACCTGTACGGAACAGGAGGTTAAAGGTGCTGATTCTCCAAGGAGGGAGATGGCTAGTAAATCGGCTGGAATGGCGAACCCGAGCAAAGGAGATGAGAAATGAGGTGCGTTTTAGAAACCTTTCCCGATCACACGGTGTACCATCTTCTGGGTTTCTCATGCCTGTTTTCGACGTAGGAAGATGCCCTTGAACCTGGAGATTTGGGACCCATGGGATGGGTACCATGCAGTATTACTTGAAAGGGTCTGCGTTGGCTCACCCAACCTCACCGAACCTCTCAGCCCCAAGAGTGTCCACCCTTATGTCTCAATCAGCTGTGGGTCTAGATATGGTCAATCCAGGTTGCATCACAGCCCCTGAACGAATTTTGTAAGAATTGCTCTCTCTTTCACTGCCTTTGTTTCACGGGTTTTGAAAAGTAATTTATTTTTATAATGGGGTTTAGCTGCTTTTCACGGCTGTGTTTATGCCGCTTTACACCCCCTTGACTCACTTACAGAGAGATATCAATACATAGGTTTGAAGATTCTTACTCGTCAGATATATTCTTGTGCGGTGACTAGTGGGTGTTGAGTCCAGTTCACTGAAAAAGGAATAGGTCTTGTCTCTTACATATTGGGTTTATGGAACGGTATCGGAGCTAATTTGAAACCCTTGTTTTATGCACCACCCCACCTCACCTTTCCCGTTCAGCAGCCATAGTGTGTTTTCTGAACGTGTGACTCTGTTCTGTTTTGTAATTCAGTTCAAGTGTAGCGGTTTTTACATTCTCTCTCTAAGTGATATCTTAGGATAAGTGTCTTTTTCTGTGTGACTTATTTCACTTAGAATCGTCGTACCTAAATCCACTCATCGTGCTGCTACTAGCCTTATGACGTGGATTTCATGGCTGAGTGATATTCCATTGTACAGGAGGACCACAACTTCTTTATCCATTTTTCTCTTTCCTAGGATATTTAAGGTGTAATGAAGTGGGGGTTCTTGTCAACAGAGCAGCCCTAAACTTTGGGGTGCCTGTGTCTTGCTGATTTTTAGTTTTCCCAATTTATACGCCCATGAGTGGAAGTGCCCTATGCTCTCCAAGCTGTGTTTTTTAGATGTTTCAGAACACACCGTACACTTCTCCAGAGTGGCTGTTGGCAATTTACATCCCACCCATCAGCGTAGCAAGGCTCCCATTTCTCCATGGCCGGTCCTGCATTTCTGGTTTGGACACTTTTTTCCGCATGGCCCTTTTGCCCGCTGGGAAGCGAGACTTCTTTGGAGCGCTGATTGGCCTTTCCAGGTTGCTTGGTTGGCCAAAAAGGGCGTATGCGTTTTTTCCTGAATATATTCAGGAAAAAACGCATACGCCCTTTTTGGCCAAGGGCATCATTGTCCACGTTTTGCCGCTTTTCATGTGCTTTCAAGGCGATTCGAATCTACCTCCTGAAATCTGTTTCCTGCAATTCTGCCTTGCTTTCAAAGCCTCTTCGTTGCCTTCCCTTAAAATATTTGTGGACGAGAGGTATCATTTAAAACTCTGCAGGTTTGTGCATTGCAGTGCCCCTGAGCTCCATTTTTCAACTCGCTTTTTTGGGAGCTGGCCGCAAAAGCGCAGGATTGCTTCAGGCCCTCTTCTGGTTCTGGGGGGCAGGCTGAGCTTGTGCTTAATTCTTCTTCCTGATGGGAAATTAGAGTGACCTGTGCCTGTCCCAACACCTAGAGCTAGTCTCTCATTGGTTCCCCCTCTTCCCGTTCATCCTCAGGACAAATTGCAACCTGTACGGAACAGGAGGTTAAAGGTGCTGATTCTCCAAGGAGGGAGATGGCTAGTAAATCGGCTGGAATGGCGAACCCGAGCAAAGGAGATGAGAAATGAGGTGCGTTTTAGAAACCTTTCCCGATCACACGGTGTACCATCTTCTGGGTTTCTCATGCCTGTTTTCGACGTAGGAAGATGCCCTTGAACCTGGAGATTTGGGACCCATGGGATGGGTACCATGCAGTATTACTTGAAAGGGTCTGCGTTGGCTCACCCAACCTCACCGAACCTCTCAGCCCCAAGAGTGTCCACCCTTATGTCTCAATCAGCTGTGGGTCTAGATATGGTCAATCCAGGTTGCATCACAGCCCCTGAACGAATTTTGTAAGAATTGCTCTCTCTTTCACTGCCTTTGTTTCACGGGTTTTGAAAAGTAATTTATTTTTATAATGGGGTTTAGCTGCTTTTCACGGCTGTGTTTATGCCGCTTTACACCCCCTTGACTCACTTACAGAGAGATATCAATACATAGGTTTGAAGATTCTTACTCGTCAGATATATTCTTGTGCGGTGACTAGTGGGTGTTGAGTCCAGTTCACTGAAAAAGGAATAGGTCTTGTCTCTTACATATTGGGTTTATGGAACGGTATCGGAGCTAATTTGAAACCCTTGTTTTATGCACCACCCCACCTCACCTTTCCCGTTCAGCAGCCATAGTGTGTTTTCTGAACGTGTGACTCTGTTCTGTTTTGTAATTCAGTTCAAGTGTAGCGGTTTTTACATTCTCTCTCTAAGTGATATCTTAGGATAAGTGTCTTTTTCTGTGTGACTTATTTCACTTAGAATCGTCGTACCTAAATCCACTCATCGTGCTGCTACTAGCCTTATGACGTGGATTTCATGGCTGAGTGATATTCCATTGTACAGGAGGACCACAACTTCTTTATCCATTTTTCTCTTTCCTAGGATATTTAAGGTGTAATGAAGTGGGGGTTCTTGTCAACAGAGCAGCCCTAAACTTTGGGGTGCCTGTGTCTTGCTGATTTTTAGTTTTCCCAATTTATACGCCCATGAGTGGAAGTGCCCTATGCTCTCCAAGCTGTGTTTTTTAGATGTTTCAGAACACACCATACACTTCTCCAGAGTGGCTGTTGGCAATTTACATCCCACCCATCAGCGTAGCAAGGCTCCCATTTCTCCATGGCCGGTCCTGCATTTCTGGTTTGGACACTTTTTTCCGCATGGCCCTTTTGCCCGCTGGGAAGCGAGACTTCTTTGGAGCGCTGATTGGCCTTTCCAGGTTGCTTGGTTGGCCAAAAAGGGCGTATGCGTTTTTTCCTGAATATATTCAGGAAAAAACGCATACGCCCTTTTTGGCCAAGGGCATCATTGTCCACGTTTTGCCGCTTTTCATGTGCTTTCAAGGCGATTCGAATCTACCTCCTGAAATCTGTTTCCTGCAATTCTGCCTTGCTTTCAAAGCCTCTTCGTTGCCTTCCCTTAAAATATTTGTGGACGAGAGGTATCATTTAAAACTCTGCAGGTTTGTGCATTGCAGTGCCCCTGAGCTCCATTTTTCAACTCGCTTTTTTGGGAGCTGGCCGCAAAAGCGCAGGATTGCTTCAGGCCCTCTTCTGGTTCTGGGGGGCAGGCTGAGCTTGTGCTTAATTCTTCTTCCTGATGGGAAATTAGAGTGACCTGTGCCTGTCCCAACACCTAGAGCTAGTCTCTCATTGGTTCCCCCTCTTCCCGTTCATCCTCAGGACAAATTGCAACCTGTACGGAACAGGAGGTTAAAGGTGCTGATTCTCCAAGGAGGGAGATGGCTAGTAAATCGGCTGGAATGGCGAACCCGAGCAAAGGAGATGAGAAATGAGGTGCGTTTTAGAAACCTTTCCCGATCACACGGTGTACCATCTTCTGGGTTTCTCATGCCTGTTTTCGACGTAGGAAGATGCCCTTGAACCTGGAGATTTGGGACCCATGGGATGGGTACCATGCAGTATTACTTGAAAGGGTCTGCGTTGGCTCACCCAACCTCACCGAACCTCTCAGCCCCAAGAGTGTCCACCCTTATGTCTCAATCAGCTGTGGGTCTAGATATGGTCAATCCAGGTTGCATCACAGCCCCTGAACGAATTTTGTAAGAATTGCTCTCTCTTTCACTGCCTTTGTTTCACGGGTTTTGAAAAGTAATTTATTTTTATAATGGGGTTTAGCTGCTTTTCACGGCTGTGTTTATGCCGCTTTACACCCCCTTGACTCACTTACAGAGAGATATCAATACATAGGTTTGAAGATTCTTACTCGTCAGATATATTCTTGTGCGGTGACTAGTGGGTGTTGAGTCCAGTTCACTGAAAAAGGAATAGGTCTTGTCTCTTACATATTGGGTTTATGGAACGGTATCGGAGCTAATTTGAAACCCTTGTTTTATGCACCACCCCACCTCACCTTTCCCGTTCAGCAGCCATAGTGTGTTTTCTGAACGTGTGACTCTGTTCTGTTTTGTAATTCAGTTCAAGTGTAGCGGTTTTTACATTCTCTCTCTAAGTGATATCTTAGGATAAGTGTCTTTTTCTGTGTGACTTATTTCACTTAGAATCGTCGTACCTAAATCCACTCATCGTGCTGCTACTAGCCTTATGACGTGGATTTCATGGCTGAGTGATATTCCATTGTACAGGAGGACCACAACTTCTTTATCCATTTTTCTCTTTCCTAGGATATTTAAGGTGTAATGAAGTGGGGGTTCTTGTCAACAGAGCAGCCCTAAACTTTGGGGTGCCTGTGTCTTGCTGATTTTTAGTTTTCCCAATTTATACACCCATGAGTGGAAGTGCCCTATGCTCTCCAAGCTGTGTTTTTTAGATGTTTCAGAACACACCGTACACTTCTCCAGAGTGGCTGTTGGCAATTTACATCCCACCCATCAGCGTAGCAAGGCTCCCATTTCTCCATGGCCGGTCCTGCATTTCTGGTTTGGACACTTTTTTCCGCATGGCCCTTTTGCCCGCTGTGAAGCGAGACTTCTTTGGAGCGCTGATTGGCCTTTCCAGGTTGCTTGGTTGGCCAAAAAGGGCGTATGCGTTTTTTCCTGAATATATTCAGGAAAAAACGCATACGCCCTTTTTGGCCAAGGGCATCATTGTCCACGTTTTGCCGCTTTTCATGTGCTTTCAAGGCGATTCGAATCTACCTCCTGAAATCTGTTTCCTGCAATTCTGCCTTGCTTTCAAAGCCTCTTCGTTGCCTTCCGTTAAAATATTTGTGGACGAGAGGTATCATTTAAAACTCTGCAGGTTTGTGAATTGCAGTGCCCCTGAGCTCCATTTTTCAACTCGCTTTTTTGGGAGCTGGCCGCAAAAGCGCAGGATTGCTTCAGGCCCTCTTCTGGTTCTGGGGGGCAGGCTGAGCTTGTGCTTAATTCTTCTTCCTGATGGGAAATTAGAGTGACCTGTGCCTGTCCCAACACCTAGAGCTAGTCTCTCATTGGTTCCCCCTCTTCCCGTTCATCCTCAGGACAAATTGCAACCTGTACGGAACAGGAGGTTAAAGGTGCTGATTCTCCAAGGAGGGAGATGGCTAGTAAATCGGCTGGAATGGCGAACCCGAGCAAAGGAGATGAGAAATGAGGTGCGTTTTAGAAACCTTTCCCGATCACACGGTGTACCATCTTCTGGGTTTCTCATGCCTGTTTTCGACGTAGCAAGATGCCCTTGAACCTGGAGATTTGGGACCCATGGGATGGGTACCATGCAGTATTACTTGAAAGGGTCTGCGTTGGCTCACCCAACCTCACCCAACCTCTCAGCCCCAAGAGTGTCCACCCTTATGTCTCAATCAGCTGTGGGTCTAGATATGGTCAATCCAGGTTGCATCACAGCCCCTGAACGAATTTTGGAAGAATTTCTCTCTCTTTCACTGTCTTTGTTTCACGGGTTTTGAAAAGTAATTTATTTTTATAATGGGGTTTAGCTGCTTTTCACGGCTGTGTTTATGCCGCTTTACACCCCCTTGACTCACTTACAGAGAGATATCAATACATAGGTTTGAAGATTATTAGTAGTCAGATATAATCTTGTGCGGTGAATAGGGGGTGTTGAGTCCAGTTCACTGAAAAAGGAATAGGTCTTGTCTCTTACATATTGGGTTTATGGAACGGTATCTGAGCTAATTTGAAACCCTTGTTTTATGCATCACCCCACCTCACCTTGCCCGTTCAGCAGCCATAGTGTGTTTTCTAAACGTGTGACTCTGTTCTGTTTTGTAATTCAGTTCAAGTGTAGCGGTTTTTACATTCCCTCTAGAAGTGATATCTTATGATAAGTGTCTTTTTCTGTGTGACTTATTTCACTTAGAATCGTCGTACCTAAATCCACTCATCGTGCTGCTACTAGCCTTATGACGTGGATTTCATGGCTGAGTGATATTCCATTGTACAGGAGGACCACAACTTCTTTATCCATTTTTCTCTTTCCTAGGATATTTAAGGTGTAATGAAGTGGGGGTTCTTGTCAACAGAGCAGCCCTAAACTTTGGGGTGCCTGTGTCTTGCTGATTTTTAGTTTTCCCAATTTATACGCCCATGAGTGGAAGTGCCCTATGCTCTCCAAGCTGTGTTTTTTAGATGTTTCAGAACACACCGTACACTTCTCCAGAGTGGCTGTTGGCAATTTACATCCCACCCATCAGCGTAGCAAGGCTCCCATTTCTCCATGGCCGGTCCTGCATTTCTGGTTTGGACACTTTTTTCCGCATGGCCCTTTTGCCCGCTGGGAAGCGAGACTTCTTTGGAGCGCTGATTGGCCTTTCCAGGTTGCTTGGTTGGCCAAAAAGGGCGTATGCGTTTTTTCCTGAATATATTCAGGAAAAAACGCATACGCCCTTTTTGGCCAAGGGCATCATTGTCCACGTTTTGCCGCTTTTCATGTGCTTTCAAGGCGATTCGAATCTACCTCCTGAAATCTGTTTCCTGCAATTCTGCCTTGCTTTCAAAGCCTCTTCGTTGCCTTCCCTTAATATATTTGTGGACGAGAGGTATCATTTAAAACTCTGCAGGTTTGTGAATTGCAGTGCCCCTGAGCTCCATTTTTCAACTCGCTTTTTTGGGAGCTGGCCGCAAAAGCGCAGGATGGCTTCAGGCCCTCTTCTGGTTCTGGGGGGCAGGCTGAGCTTGTGCTTAATTCTTCTTCCTGATGGGAAAATAGAGTGACCTGTGCCTGTCCCAACACCTAGAGCTAGTCTCTCATTGGTTCCCCCTCTTCCCGTTCATCCTCAGGACAAATTGCAACCTGTACGGAACAGGAGGTTAAAGGTGCTGATTCTCCAAGGAGGGAGATGGCTAGTAAATCGGCTGGAATGGCGAACCCGAGCAAAGGAGATGAGAAATGAGGTGCGTTTTAGAAACCTTTCCCGATCACACGGTGTACCATCTTCTGGGTTTCTCATGCCTGTTTTCGACGTAGGAAGATGCCCTTGAACCTGGAGATTTGGGACCCATGGGATGGGTACCATGCAGTATTACTTGAAAGGGTCTGCGTTGGCTCACCCAACCTCACCGAACCTCTCAGCCCCAAGAGTGTCCACCCTTATGTCTCAATCAGCTGTGGGTCTAGATATGGTCAATCCAGGTTGCATCACAGCCCCTGAACGAATTTTGTAAGAATTTCTCTCTCTTTCACTGTCTTTGTTTCACGGGTTTTGAAAAGTAATTTATTTTTATAATGGGGTTTAGCTGCTTTTCACGGCTGTGTTTATGCCGCTTTACACCCCCTTGACTCACTTACAGAGAGATATCAATACATAGGTTTGAAGATTCTTACTAGTCAGATATATTCTTGTGCGGTGAATAGGGGGTGTTGAGTCCAGTTCACTGAAAAAGGAATAGGTCTTGTCTCTTACATATTGGGTTTATGGAAAGGTATCTGAGCTAATTTGAAACCCTTGTTTTATGCATCACCCCACCTCACCTTGCCCGTTCAGCAGCCATAGTGTGTTTTCTAAACGTGTGACTCTGTTCTGTTTTGTAATTCAGTTCAAGTGTAGCGGTTTTTACATTCCCTCTAGAAGTGATATCTTATGATAAGTGTCTTTTTCTGTGTGACTTATTTCACTTAGAATCGTCGTACCTAAATCCACTCATCGTGCTGCTACTAGCCTTATGACGTTGATTTCATGGCTGAGTGATATTCCATTGTACATGAGGACCACAACTTCTTTATCCATTTTTCTCTTTCCTAGGATATTTAAGGTGTAATGAAGTGGGGGTTCTTGTCAACAGAGCAGCCCTAAACTTTGGGGTGCCTGTGTCTTGCTGATTTTTAGTTTTCCCAATTTATACGCCCATGAGTGGAAGTGCCCTATGCTCTCCAAGCTGTGTTTTTTAGATGTTTCAGAACACACCGTACACTTCTCCAGAGTGGCTGTTGGCAATTTACATCCCACCCATCAGCGTAGCAAGGCTCCCATTTCTCCATGGCCGGTCCTGCATTTCTGGTTTGGACACTTTTTTCCCCATGGCCCTTTTGCCCGCTGGGAAGCGAGACTTCTTTGGAGCGCTGATTGGCCTTTCCAGGTTGCTTGGTTGGCCAAAAAGGGCGTATGCGTTTTTTCCTGAATATATTCAGGAAAAAACGCATACGCCCTTTTTGGCCAAGGGCATCATTGTCCACGTTTTGCCGCTTTTCATGTGCTTTCAAGGCGATTCGAATCTACCTCCTGAAATCTGTTTCCTGCAATTCTGCCTTGCTTTCAAAGCCTCTTCGTTGCCTTCCCTTAATATATTTGTGGACGAGAGGTATCATTTAAAACTCTGCAGGTTTGTGAATTGCAGTGCCCCTGAGCTCCATTTTTCAACTCGCTTTTTTGGGAGCTGGCCGCAAAAGCGCAGGATTGCTTCAGGCCCTCTTCTGGTTCTGGGGGGCAGGCTGAGCTTGTGCTTAATTCTTCTTCCTGATGGGAAAATAGAGTGACCTGTGCCTGTCCCAACACCTAGAGCTAGTCTCTCATTGGTTCCCCCTCTTCCCGTTCATCCTCAGGACAAAGTGCAACCTGTACGGAACAGGAGGTTAAAGGTGCTGATTCTCCAAGGAGGGAGATGGCTAGTAAATCGGCTGGAATGGCGAACCCGAGCAAAGGAGATGAGAAATGAGGTGCGTTTTAGAAACCTTTCCCGATCACACGGTGTACCATCTTCTGGGTTTCTCATGCCTGTTTTCGACGTAGGAAGATGCCCTTGAACCTGGAGATTTGGGACCCATGGGATGGGTACCATGCAGTAGTACTTGAAAGGGTCTGCGTTGGCTCACCCAACCTCACCGAACCTCTCAGCCCCAAGAGTGTCCACCCTTATGTCTCAATCAGCTGTGGGTCTAGATATGGTCAATCCAGGTTGCATCACAGCCCCTGAACGAATTTTGTAAGAATTTCTCTCTCTTTCACTGTCTTTGTTTCACGGGTTTTGAAAAGTAATTTATTTTTATAATGGGGTTTAGCTGCTTTTCACGGCTGTGTTTATGCCGCTTTACACCCCCTTGACTCACTTACAGAGAGATATCAATACATAGGTTTGAAGATTCTTACTAGTCAGATATATTCTTGTGCGGTGAATAGGGGGTGTTGAGTCCAGTTCACTGAAAAAGGAATAGGTCTTGTCTCTTACATATTGGGTTTATGGAAAGGTATCTGAGCTAATTTGAAACCCTTGTTTTATGCATCACCCCACCTCACCTTGCCCGTTCAGCAGCCATAGTGTGTTTTCTAAACGTGTGACTCTGTTCTGTTTTGTAATTCAGTTCAAGTGTAGCGGTTTTTACATTCCCTCTAGAAGTGATATCTTATGATAAGTGTCTTTTTCTGTGTGACTTATTTCACTTAGAATCGTCGTACCTAAATCCACTCATCGTGCTGCTACTAGCCTTATGACGTTGATTTCATGGCTGAGTGATATTCCATTGTACATGAGGACCACAACTTCTTTATCCATTTTTCTCTTTCCTAGGATATTTAAGGTGTAGTGAAGTGGGGGTTCTTGTCAACAGAGCAGCCCTAAACTTTGGGGTGCCTGTGTCTTGCTGATTTTTAGTTTTCCCAATTTAGACGCCCATGAGTGGAAGTGCCCTATGCTCTCCAAGCTGTGTTTTTTAGATGTTTCAGAACACACCGTACACTTCTCCAGAGTGGCTGTTGGCAATTTACATCCCACCCATCAGCGTAGCAAGGCTCCCATTTCTCCATGGCCGGTCCTGCATTTCTGGTTTGGACACTTTTTTCCCCATGGCCCTTTTGCCCGCTGGGAAGCGAGACTTCTTTGGAGCGCTGATTGGCCTTTCCAGGTTGCTTGGTTGGCCAAAAAGGGCGTATGCGTTTTTTCCTGAATATATTCAGGAAAAAACGCATACGCCCTTTTTGGCCAAGGGCATCATTGTCCACGTTTTGCCGCTTTTCATGTGCTTTCAAGGCGATTCGAATCTACCTCCTGAAATCTGTTTCCTGCAATTCTGCCTTGCTTTCAAAGCCTCTTCGTTGCCTTCCCTTAATATATTTGTGGACGAGAGGTATCATTTAAAACTCTGCAGGTTTGTGAATTGCAGTGCCCCTGAGCTCCATTTTTCAACTCGCTTTTTTGGGAGCTGGCCGCAAAAGCGCAGGATGGCTTCAGGCCCTCTTCTGGTTCTGGGGGGCAGGCTGAGCTTGTGCTTAATTCTTCTTCCTGATGGGAAAATAGAGTGACCTGTGCCTGTCCCAACACCTAGAGCTAGTCTCTCATTGGTTCCCCCTCTTCCCGTTCATCCTCAGGACAAATTGCAACCTGTACGGAACAGGAGGTTAAAGGTGCTGATTCTCCAAGGAGGGAGATGGCTAGTAAATCGGCTGGAATGGCGAACCCGAGCAAAGGAGATGAGAAATGAGGTGCGTTTTAGAAACCTTTCCCGATCACACGGTGTACCATCTTCTGGGTTTCTCATGCCTGTTTTCGACGTAGGAAGATGCCCTTGAACCTGGAGATTTGGGACCCATGGGATGGGTACCATGCAGTATTACTTGAAAGGGTCTGCGTTGGCTCACCCAACCTCACCGAACCTCTCAGCCCCAAGAGTGTCCACCCTTATGTCTCAATCAGCTGTGGGTCTAGATATGGTCAATCCAGGTTGCATCACAGCCCCTGAACGAATTTTGTAAGAATTTCTCTCTCTTTCACTGTCTTTGTTTCACGGGTTTTGAAAAGTAATTTATTTTTATAATGGGGTTTAGCTGCTTTTCACGGCTGTGTTTATGCCGCTTTACACCCCCTTGACTCACTTACAGAGAGATATCAATACGTAGGTTTGAAGATTCTTACTAGTCAGATATATTCTTGTGCGGTGAATAGGGGGTGTTGAGTCCAGTTCACTGAAAAAGGAATAGGTCTTGTCTCTTACATATTGGGTTTATGGAAAGGTATCTGAGCTAATTTGAAACCCTTGTTTTATGCATCACCCCACCTCACCTTGCCCGTTCAGCAGCCATAGTGTGTTTTCTAAACGTGTGACTCTGTTCTGTTTTGTAATTCAGTTCAAGTGTAGCGGTTTTTACATTCCCTCTAGAAGTGATATCTTATGATAAGTGTCTTTTTCTGTGTGACTTATTTCACTTAGAATCGTCGTACCTAAATCCACTCATCGTGCTGCTACTAGCCTTATGACGTTGATTTCATGGCTGAGTGATATTCCATTGTACATGAGGACCACAACTTCTTTATCCATTTTTCTCTTTCCTAGGATATTTAAGGTGTAATGAAGTGGGGGTTCTTGTCAACAGAGCAGCCCTAAACTTTGGGGTGCCTGTGTCTTGCTGATTTTTAGTTTTCCCAATTTAGACGCCCATGAGTGGAAGTGCCCTATGCTCTCCAAGCTGTGTTTTTTAGATGTTTCAGAACACACCGTACACTTCTCCAGAGTGGCTGTTGGCAATTTACATCCCACCCATCAGCGTAGCAAGGCTCCCATTTCTCCATGGCCGGTCCTGCATTTCTGGTTTGGACACTTTTTTCCCCATGGCCCTTTTGCCCGCTGGGAAGCGAGACTTCTTTGGAGCGCTGATTGGCCTTTCCAGGTTGCTTGGTTGGCCAAAAAGGGCGTATGCGTTTTTTCCTGAATATATTCAGGAAAAAACGCATACGCCCTTTTTGGCCAAGGGCATCATTGTCCACGTTTTGCCGCTTTTCATGTGCTTTCAAGGCGATTCGAATCTACCTCCTGAAATCTGTTTCCTGCAATTCTGCCTTGCTTTCAAAGCCTCTTCGTTGCCTTCCCTTAATATATTTGTGGACGAGAGGTATCATTTAAAACTCTGCAGGTTTGTGAATTGCAGTGCCCCTGAGCTCCATTTTTCAACTCGCTTTTTTGGGAGCTGGCCGCAAAAGCGCAGGATTGCTTCAGGCCCTCTTCTGGTTCTGGGGGGCAGGCTGAGCTTGTGCTTAATTCTTCTTCCTGATGGGAAAATAGAGTGACCTGTGCCTGTCCCAACACCTAGAGCTAGTCTCTCATTGGTTCCCCCTCTTCCCGTTCATCCTCAGGACAAATTGCAACCTGTACGGAACAGGAGGTTAAAGGTGCTGATTCTCCAAGGAGGGAGATGGCTAGTAAATCGGCTGGAATGGCGAACCCGAGCAAAGGAGATGAGAAATGAGGTGCGTTTTAGAAACCTTTCCCGATCACACGGTGTACCATCTTCTGGGTTTCTCATGCCTGTTTTCGACGTAGGAAGATGCCCTTGAACCTGGAGATTTGGGACCCATGGGATGGGTACCATGCAGTATTACTTGAAAGGGTCTGCGTTGGCTCACCCAACCTCACCGAACCTCTCAGCCCCAAGAGTGTCCACCCTTATGTCTCAATCAGCTGTGGGTCTAGATATGGTCAATCCAGGTTGCATCACAGCCCCTGAACGAATTTTGTAAGAATTTCTCTCTCTTTCACTGTCTTTGTTTCACGGGTTTTGAAAAGTAATTTATTTTTATAATGGGGTTTAGCTGCTTTTCACGGCTGTGTTTATGCCGCTTTACACCCCCTTGACTCACTTACAGAGAGATATCAATATATAGGTTTGAAGATTCTTACTAGTCAGATATATTCTTGTGCGGTGAATAGGGGGTGTTGAGTCCAGTTCACTGAAAAAGGAATAGGTCTTGTCTCTTACATATTGGGTTTATGGAACGGTATCTGAGCTAAATTGAAACCCTTGTTTTATGCATCACCCCACCTCACCTTGCCCGTTCAGCAGCCATAGTGTGTTTTCTAAACGTGTGACTCTGTTCTGTTTTGTAATTCAGTTCAAGTGTAGCGGTTTTTACATTCCCTCTAGAAGTGATATCTTATGATAAGTGTCTTTTTCTGTGTGACTTATTTCACTTAGAATCGTCGTACCTAAATCCACTCATCGTGCTGCTACTAGCCTTATGACGTTGATTTCATGGCTGAGTGATATTCCATTGTACATGAGGACCACAACTTCTTTATCCATTTTTCTCTTTCCTAGGATATTTAAGGTGTAATGAAGTGGGGGTTCTTGTCAACAGAGCAGCCCTAAACTTTGGGGTGCCTGTGTCTTGTTGATTTTTAGTTTTCCCAATTTATACGCCCATGAGTGGAAGTGCCCTATGCTCTCCAAGCTGTGTTTTTTAGATGTTTCAGAACACACCGTACACTTCTCCAGAGTGGCTGTTGGCAATTTACATCCCACCCATCAGCGTAGCAAGGCTCCCATTTCTCCATGGCCGGTCCTGCATTTCTGGTTTGGACACTTATTTCCCCATGGCCCTTTTGCCCGCTGGGAAGCGAGACTTCTTTGGAGCGCTGATTGGCCTTTCCAGGTTGCTTGGTTGGCCAAAAAGGGCGTATGCGTTTTTTCCTGAATATATTCAGGAAAAAACGCATACGCCCTTTTTGGCCAAGGGCATCATTGTCCACGTTTTGCCGCTTTTCATGTGCTTTCAAGGCGATTCGAATCTACCTCCTGAAATCTGTTTCCTGCAATCCTGCCTTGCTTTCAAAGCCTCTTCGTTGCCTTCCCTTAATATATTTGTGGACGAGAGGTATCATTTAAAACTCTGCAGGTTTGTGAATTGCAGTGCCCCTGAGCTCCATTTTTCAACTCGCTTTTTTGGGAGCTGGCCGCAAAAGCGCAGGATGGCTTCAGGCCCTCTTCTGGTTCTGGGGGGCAGGCTGAGCTTGTGCTTAATTCTTCTTCCTGATGGGAAAATAGAGTGACCTGTGCCTGTCCCAACACCTAGAGCTAGTCTCTCATTGGTTCCCCCTCTTCCCGTTCATCCTCAGGACAAATTGCAACCTGTACGGAACAGGAGGTTAAAGGTGCTGATTCTCCAAGGAGGGAGATGGCTAGTAAATCGGCTGGAATGGCGAACCCGAGCAAAGGAGATGAGAAATGAGGTGCGTTTTAGAAACCTTTCCCGATCACACGGTGTACCATCTTCTGGGTTTCTCATGCCTGTTTTCGACGTAGGAAGATGCCCTTGAACCTGGAGATTTGGGACCCATGGGATGGGTACCATGCAGTATTACTTGAAAGGGTCTGGGTTGGCTCACCCAACCTCACCGAACCTCTCAGCCCCAAGAGTGTCCACCCTTATGTCTCAATCAGCTGTGGGTCTAGATATGGTCAATCCAGGTTGCATCACAGCCCCTGAACGAATTTTGTAAGAATTTCTCTCTCTTTCACTGTCTTTGTTTCACGGGTTTTGAAAAGTAATTTATTTTTATAATGGGGTTTAGCTGCTTTTCACGGCTGTGTTTATGCCGCTTTACACCCCCTTGACTCACTTACAGAGAGATATCAATACGTAGGTTTGAAGATTCTTACTAGTCAGATATATTCTTGTGCGGTGAATAGGGGGTGTTGAGTCCAGTTCACTGAAAAAGGAATAGGTCTTGTCTCTTACATATTGGGTTTATGGAAAGGTATCTGAGCTAATTTGAAACCCTTGTTTTATGCATCACCCCACCTCACCTTGCCCGTTCAGCAGCCATAGTGTGTTTTCTAAACGTGTGACTCTGTTCTGTTTTGTAATTCAGTTCAAGTGTAGCGGTTTTTACATTCCCTCTAGAAGTGATATCTTATGATAAGTGTCTTTTTCTGTGTGACTTATTTCACTTAGAATCGTCGTACCTAAATCCACTCATCGTGCTGCTACTAGCCTTATGACGTTGATTTCATGGCTGAGTGATATTCCATTGTACATGAGGACCACAACTTCTTTATCCATTTTTCTCTTTCCTAGGATATTTAAGGTGTAATGAAGTGGGGGTTCTTGTCAACAGAGCAGCCCTAAACTTTGGGGTGCCTGTGTCTTGCTGATTTTTAGTTTTCCCAATTTAGACGCCCATGAGTGGAAGTGCCCTATGCTCTCCAAGCTGTGTTTTTTAGATGTTTCAGAACACACCGTACACTTCTCCAGAGTGGCTGTTGGCAATTTACATCCCACCCATCAGCGTAGCAAGGCTCCCATTTCTCCATGGCCGGTCCTGCATTTCTGGTTTGGACACTTATTTCCCCATGGCCCTTTTGCCCGCTGGGAAGCGAGACTTCTTTGGAGCGCTGATTGGCCTTTCCAGGTTGCTTGGTTGGCCAAAAAGGGCGTATGCGTTTTTTCCTGAATATATTCAGGAAAAAACGCATACGCCCTTTTTGGCCAAGGGCATCATTGTCCACGTTTTGCCGCTTTTCATGTGCTTTCAAGGCGATTCGAATCTACCTCCTGAAATCTGTTTCCTGCAATCCTGCCTTGCTTTCAAAGCCTCTTCGTTGCCTTCCCTTAATATATTTGTGGACGAGAGGTATCATTTAAAACTCTGCAGGTTTGTGAATTGCAGTGCCCCTGAGTTCCATTTTTCAACTCGCTTTTTTGGGAGCTGGCCGCAAAAGCGCAGGATTGCTTCAGGCCCTCTTCTGGTTCTGGGGGGCAGGCTGAGCTTGTGCTTAATTCTTCTTCCTGATGGGAAAATAGAGTGACCTGTGCCTGTCCCAACACCTGGAGCTAGTCTCTCATTGGTTCCCCCTCTTCCCGTTCATCCTCAGGACAAATTGCAACCTGTACGGAACAGGAGGTTAAAGGTGCTGATTCTCCAAGGAGGGAGATGGCTAGTAAATCGGCTGGAATGGCGAACCCGTGCAAAGGAGATGAGAAATGAGGTGCGTTTTAGAAACCTTTCCCGATCACACGGTGTACCATCTTCTGGGTTTCTCATGCCTGTTTTCGACGTAGGAAGATGCCCTTGAACCTGGAGATTTGGGACCCATGGGATGGGTACCATGCAGTATTACTTGAAAGGGTCTGCGTTGGCTCACCCAACCTCACCGAACCTCTCAGCCCCAAGAGTGTCCACCCTTATGTCTCAATCAGCTGTGGGTCTAGATATGGTCAATCCAGGTTGCATCACAGCCCCTGAACGAATTTTGTAAGAATTTCTCTCTCTTTCACTGTCTTTGTTTCATGGGTTTTGAAAAGTAATTTATTATTATAATGGGGTTTAGATGCTTTTCACGGCTGTGTTTATGCCGCTTTACACCCCCTTGACTCACTTACAGAGAGATATCAATACATAGGTTTGAAGATTCTTACTAGTCAGATATATTCTTGTGCGGTGAATAGGGGGTGTTGAGTCCAGTTCACTGAAAAAGGAATAGGTCTTGTCTCTTACATATTGGGTTTATGGAACGGTATCTGAGCTAATTTGAAACCCTTGTTTTATGCATCACCCCACCTCACCTTGCCCGTTCAGCAGCCATAGTGTGTTTTCTAAACGTGTGACTCTGTTCTGTTTTGTAATTCAGTTCAAGTGTAGCGGTTTTTACATTCCCTCTAGAAGTGATATCTTATGATAAGTGTCTTTTTCTGTGTGACTTATTTCACTTAGAATCGTCGTACCTAAATCCACTCATCGTGCTGCTACTAGCCTTATGACGTTGATTTCATGGCTGAGTGATATTCCATTGTACATGAGGACCACAACTTCTTTATCCATTTTTCTCTTTCCTAGGATATTTAAGGTGTAATGAAGTGGGGGTTCTTGTCAACAGAGCAGCCCTAAACTTTGGGGTGCCTGTGTCTTGCTGATTTTTAGTTTTCCCAATTTATACGCCCATGAGTGGAAGTGCCCTATGCTCTCCAAGCTGTGTTTTTTAGATGTTTCAGAACACACCGTACACTTCTCCAGAGTGGCTGTTGGCAATTTACATCCCACCCATCAGCGTAGCAAGGCTCCCATTTCTCCATGGCCGGTCCTGAATTTCTGGTTTGGACACTTTTTTCCCCATGGCCCTTTTGCCCGCTGGGAAGCGAGACTTCTTTGGAGCGCTGATTGGCCTTTCCAGGTTGCTTGGTTGGCCAAAAAGGGCGTATGCGTTTTTTCCTGAATATATTCAGGAAAAAACGCATACGCCCTTTTTGGCCAAGGGCATCATTGTCCACGTTTTGCCGCTTTTCATGTGCTTTCAAGGCGATTCGAATCTACCTCCTGAAATCTGTTTCCTGCCATTCTGCCTTGCTTTCAAAGCCTCTTCGTTGCCTTCCCTTAATATATTTGTGGACGAGAGGTATCATTTAAAACTCTGCAGGTTTGTGAATTGCAGTGCCCCTGAGCTCCATTTTTCAACTCGCTTTTTTGGGAGCTGGCCGCAAAAGCGCAGGATTGCTTCAGGCCCTCTTCTGGTTCTGGGGGGCAGGCTGAGCTTGTGCTTAATTCTTCTTCCTGATGGGAAAATAGAGTGACCTGTGCCTGTCCCAACACCTAGAGCTAGTCTCTCATTGGTTCCCCCTCTTCCCGTTCATCCTCAGGACAAATTGCAACCTGTACGGAACAGGAGGTTAAAGGTGCTGATTCTCCAAGGAGGGAGATGGCTAGTAAATCGGCTGGAATGGCGAACCCGAGCAAAGGAGATGAGAAATGAGGTGCGTTTTAGAAACCTTTCCCGATCACACGGTGTACCATCTTCTGGGTTTCTCATGCCTGTTTTCGACGTAGGAAGATGCCCTTGAACCTGGAGATTTGGGACCCATGGGATGGGTACCATGCAGTATTACTTGAAAGGGTCTGCGTTGGCTCACCCAACCTCACCGAACCTCTCAGCCCCAAGAGTGTCCACCCTTATGTCTCAATCAGCTGTGGGTCTAGATATGGTCAATCCAGGTTGCATCACAGCCCCTGAACGAATTTTGTAAGAATTTCTCTCTCTTTCACTGTCTTTGTTTCACGGGTTTTGAAAAGTAATTTATTTTTATAATGTGGTTTAGCTGCTTTTCACGGCTGTGTTTATGCCGCTTTACACCCCGTTGACTCACTTACGGAGAAATATCAATACATAGGTTTGAAGATTCTTACTAGTCAGATATATTCTTGTGCGGTGAATAGGGGGTGTTGAGTCCAGTTCACTGAAAAAGGAATAGGTCTTGTCTCTTACATATTGGGTTTATGGAACGTTATCTGAGCTAATTTGAAACCCTTGTTTTATGCATCACCCCACCTCACCTTGCCCGTTCAGCAGCCATAGTGTGTTTTCTAAACGTGTGACTCTGTTCTGTTTTGTAATTCAGTTCAAGTGTAGCGGTTTTTACATTCCCTCTAGAAGTGATATCTTATGATAAGTGTCTTTTTCTGTGTGACTTATTTCACTTAGAATCGTCGTACCTAAATCCACTCATCGTGCTGCTACTAGCCTTATGACGTTGATTTCATGGCTGAGTGATATTCCATTGTACATGAGGACCACAACTTCTTTATCCATTTTTCTCTTTCCTAGGATATTTAAGGTGTAATGAAGTGGGGGTTCTTGTCAACAGAGCAGCCCTAAACTTTGGGGTGCCTGTGTCTTGCTGATTTTTAGTTTTCCCAATTTATACGCCCATGAGTGGAAGTGCCCTATGCTCTCCAAGCTGTGTTCTTTAGATGTTTCAGAACACACCGTACACTTCTCCAGAGTGGCTGTTGGCAATTTACATCCCACCCATCAGCGTAGCAAGGCTCCCATTTCTCCATGGCCGGTCCTGCATTTCTGGTTTGGACACTTTTTTCCCCATGGCCCTTTTGCCCGCTGGGAAGCGAGACTTCTTTGGAGCGCTGATTTGCCTTTCCAGGTTGCTTGGTTGGCCAAAAAGGGCGTATGCGTTTTTTCCTGAATATATTCAGGAAAAAACGCATACGCCCTTTTTGGCCAAGGGCATCATTGTCCACGTTTTGCCGCTTTTCATGTGCTTTCAAGGCGATTCGAATCTACCTCCTGAAATCTGTTTCCTGCAATTCTGCCTTGCTTTCAAAGCCTCTTCGTTGCCTCCCCTTAATATATTTGTGGACGAGAGGTATCATTTAAAACTCTGCAGGTTTGTGAATTGCAGTGCCCCTGAGTTCCATTTTTCAACTCGCTTTTTTGGGAGCTGGCCGCAAAAGCGCAGGATTGCTTCAGGCCCTCTTCTGGTTCTGCGGGGCAGGCTGAGCTTGTGCTTAATTCTTCTTCCTGATGGGAAAATAGAGTGACCTGTGCCTGTCCCAACACCTAGAGCTAGTCTCTCATTGGTTCCCCCTCTTCCCGTTCATCCTCAGGACAAATTGCAACCTGTACGGAACAGGAGGTTAAAGGTGCTGATTCTCCAAGGAGGGAGATGGCTAGTAAATCGGCTGGAATGGCCAACCCGAGCAAAGGAGATGAGAAATGAGGTGCGTTTTAGAAACCTTTCCCGATCACACGGTGTACCATCTTCTGGGTTTCTCATGCCTGTTTTCGACGTAGGAAGATGCCCTTGAACCTGGAGATTTGGGACCCATGGGATGGGTACCATGCAGTATTACTTGAAAGGGTCTGCATTGGCTCACCCAACCTCACCCAACCTCTCAGCCCCAAGAGTGTCCACCCTTATGTCTCAATCAGCTGTGGGTCTAGATATGGTCAATCCAGGTTGCATCACAGCCCCTGAACGAATTTTGTAAGAATTTCTCTCTCTTTCACTGTCTTTGTTTCACGGGTTTTGAAAAGTAATTTATTTTTATACTGGGGTTTAGCTGCTTTTCACGGCTGTGTTTATGCCGCTTTACACCCCCTTGACTCACTTACAGAGAGATATCAATACATAGGTTTGAAGATTCTTACTAGTCAGATATATTCTTGTGCGGTGAATAGGGGGTGTTGAGTCCAGTTCACTGAAAAAGGAATAGGTCTTGTCTCTTACATATTGGGTTTATGGAACGTTATCTGAGCTAATTTGAAACCCTTGTTTTATGCATCACCCCACCTCACCTTGCCCGTTCAGCAGCCATAGTGTGTTTTCTAAACGTGTGACTCTGTTCTGTTTTGTAATTCAGTTCAAGTGTAGCGGTTTTTACATTCCCTCTAGAAGTGATATCTTATGATAAGTGTCTTTTTCTGTGTGACTTATTTCACTTAGAATCGTCGTACCTAAATCCACTCATCGTGCTGCTACTAGCCTTATGACGTTGATTTCATGGCTGAGTGATATTCCATTGTACATGAGGACCACAACTTCTTTATCCATTTTTCTCTTTCCTAGGATATTTAAGGTGTAATGAAGTGGGGGTTCTTGTCAACAGAGCAGCCCTAAACTTTGGGGTGCCTGTGTCTTGCTGATTTTTAGTTTTCCCAATTTATACGCCCATGAGTGGAAGTGCCCTATGCTCTCCAAGCTGTGTTCTTTAGATGTTTCAGAACACACCGTACACTTCTCCAGAGTGGCTGTTGGCAATTTACATCCCACCCATCAGCGTAGCAAGGCTCCCATTTCTCCATGGCCGGTCCTGCATTTCTGGTTTGGACACTTTTTTCCCCATGGCCCTTTTGCCCGCTGGGAAGCGAGACTTCTTTGGAGCGCTGATTTGCCTTTCCAGGTTGCTTGGTTGGCCAAAAAGGGCGTATGCGTTTTTTCCTGAATATATTCAGGAAAAAACGCATACGCCCTTTTTGGCCAAGGGCATCATTGTCCACGTTTTGCCGCTTTTCATGTGCTTTCAAGGCGATTCGAATCTACCTCCTGAAATCTGTTTCCTGCAATTCTGCCTTGCTTTCAAAGCCTCTTCGTTGCCTTCCCTTAATATATTTGTGGACGAGAGGTATCATTTAAAACTCTGCAGGTTTGTGAATTGCAGTGCCCCTGAGTTCCATTTTTCAACTCGCTTTTTTGGGAGCTGGCCGCAAAAGCGCAGGATTGCTTCAGGCCCTCTTCTGGTTCTGCGGGGCAGGCTGAGCTTGTGCTTAATTCTTCTTCCTGATGGGAAAATAGAGTGACCTGTGCCTGTCCCAACACCTAGAGCTAGTCTCTCATTGGTTCCCCCTCTTCCCGTTCATCCTCAGGACAAATTGCAACCTGTACGGAACAGGAGGTTAAAGGTGCTGATTCTCCAAGGAGGGAGATGGCTAGTAAATCGGCTGGAATGGCCAACCCGAGCAAAGGAGATGAGAAATGAGGTGCGTTTTAGAAACCTTTCCCGATCACACGGTGTACCATCTTCTGGGTTTCTCATGCCTGTTTTCGACGTAGGAAGATGCCCTTGAACCTGGAGATTTGGGACCCATGGGATGGGTACCATGCAGTATTACTTGAAAGGGTCTGCATTGGCTCACCCAACCTCACCCAACCTCTCAGCCCCAAGAGTGTCCACCCTTATGTCTCAATCAGCTGTGGGTCTAGATATGGTCAATCCAGGTTGCATCACAGCCCCTGAACGAATTTTGTAAGAATTTCTCTCTCTTTCACTGTCTTTGTTTCACGGGTTTTGAAAAGTAATTTATTTTTATACTGGGGTTTAGCTGCTTTTCACGGCTGTGTTTATGCCGCTTTACACCCCCTTGACTCACTTACAGAGAGATATCAATACATAGGTTTGAAGATTCTTACTAGTCAGATATATTCTTGTGCGGTGAATAGGGGGTGTTGAGTCCAGTTCACTGAAAAAGGAATAGGTCTTGTCTCTTACATATTGGGTTTATGGAACGGTATCTGAGCTAAATTGAAACCCTTGTTTTATGCATCACCCCACCTCACCTTGCCCGTTCAGCAGCCATAGTGTGTTTTCTAAACGTGTGACTCTGTTCTGTTTTGTAATTCAGTTCAAGTGTAGCGGTTTTTACATTCCCTCTAGAAGTGATATCTTATGATAAGTGTCTTTTTCTGTGTGACTTATTTCACTTAGAATCGTCGTACCTAAATCCACTCATCGTGCTGCTACTAGCCTTATGACGTTGATTTCATGGCTGAGTGATATTCCATTGTACATGAGGACCACAACTTCTTTATCCATTTTTCTCTTTCCTAGGATATTTAAGGTGTAGTGAAGTGGGGGTTCTTGTCAACAGAGCAGCCCTAAACTTTGGGGTGCCTGTGTCTTGCTGATTTTTAGTTTTCCCAATTTATACGCCCATGAGTGGAAGTGCCCTATGCTCTCCAAGCTGTGTTCTTTAGATGTTTCAGAACACACCGTACACTTCTCCAGAGTGGCTGTTGGCAATTTACATCCCACCCATCAGCGTAGCAAGGCTCCCATTTCTCCATGGCCGGTCCTGCATTTCTGGTTTGGACACTTTTTTCCCCATGGCCCTTTTGCCCGCTGGGAAGCGAGACTTCTTTGGAGCGCTGATTTGCCTTTCCAGGTTGCTTGGTTGGCCAAAAAGGGCGTATGCGTTTTTTCCTGAATATATTCAGGAAAAAACGCATACGCCCTTTTTGGCCAAGGGCATCATTGTCCACGTTTTGCCGCTTTTCATGTGCTTTCAAGGCGATTCGAATCTACCTCCTGAAATCTGTTTCCTGCAATTCTGCCTTGCTTTCAAAGCCTCTTCGTTGCCTTCCCTTAATATATTTGTGGACGAGAGGTATCATTTAAAACTCTGCAGGTTTGTGAATTGCAGTGCCCCTGAGTTCCATTTTTCAACTCGCTTTTTTGGGAGCTGGCCGCAAAAGCGCAGGATTGCTTCAGGCCCTCTTCTGGTTCTGCGGGGCAGGCTGAGCTTGTGCTTAATTCTTCTTCCTGATGGGAAAATAGAGTGACCTGTGCCTGTCCCAACACCTAGAGCTAGTCTCTCATTGGTTCCCCCTCTTCCCGTTCATCCTCAGGACAAATTGCAACCTGTACGGAACAGGAGGTTAAAGGTGCTGATTCTCCAAGGAGGGAGATGGCTAGTAAATCGGCTGGAATGGCCAACCCGAGCAAAGGAGATGAGAAATGAGGTGCGTTTTAGAAACCTTTCCCGATCACACGGTGTACCATCTTCTGGGTTTCTCATGCCTGTTTTCGACGTAGGAAGATGCCCTTGAACCTGGAGATTTGGGACCCATGGGATGGGTACCATGCAGTATTACTTGAAAGGGTCTGCATTGGCTCACCCAACCTCACCCAACCTCTCAGCCCCAAGAGTGTCCACCCTTATGTCTCAATCAGCTGTGGGTCTAGATATGGTCAATCCAGGTTGCATCACAGCCCCTGAACGAATTTTGTAAGAATTTCTCTCTCTTTCACTGTCTTTGTTTCACGGGTTTTGAAAAGTAATTTATTTTTATACTGGGGTTTAGCTGCTTTTCACGGCTGTGTTTATGCCGCTTTACACCCCCTTGACTCACTTACAGAGAGATATCAATACATAGGTTTGAAGATTCTTACTAGTCAGATATATTCTTGTGCGGTGAATAGGGGGTGTTGAGTCCAGTTCACTGAAAAAGGAATAGGTCTTGTCTCTTACATATTGGGTTTATGGAACGGTATCTGAGCTAATTTGAAACCCTTGTTTTATGCATCACCCCACCTCACCTTGCCCGTTCAGCAGCCATAGTGTGTTTTCTAAACGTGTGACTCTGTTCTGTTTTGTAATTCAGTTCAAGTGTAGCGGTTTTTACATTCCCTCTAGAAGTGATATCTTATGATAAGTGTCTTTTTCTGTGTGACTTATTTCACTTAGAATCGTCGTACCTAAATCCACTCATCGTGCTACTACTAGCCTTATGACGTTGATTTCATGGCTGAGTGATATTCCATTGTACATGAGGACCACAACTTCTTTATCCATTTTTCTCTTTCCTAGGATATTTAAGGTGTAATGAAGTGGGGGTTCTTGTCAACAGAGCAGCCCTAAACTTTGGGGTGCCTGTGTCTTGCTGATTTTTAGTTTTCCCAATTTATACGCCCATGAGTGGAAGTGCCCTATGCTCTCCAAGCTGTGTTTTTTAGATGTTTCAGAACACACCGTACACTTCTCCAGAGTGGCTGTTGGCAATTTACATCCCACCCATCAGCGTAGCAAGGCTCCCATTTCTCCATGGCCGGTCCTGCATTTCTGGTTTGGACACTTTTTTCCGCATGGCCCTTTTGCCCCCTGGGAAGCGAGACTTCTTTGGAGCGCTGATTGGCCTTTCCAGGTTGCTTGGTTGGCCAAAAAGGGCGTATGCGTTTTTTCCTGAATATATTCAGGAAAAAACGCCTACGCCCTTTTTGGCCAAGGGCATCATTGTCCACGTTTTGCCGCTTTTCATGTGCTTCCAAGGCGATTCGAATCTACCTCCTGAAATCTGTTTCCTGCAATTCTGCCTTGCTTTCAAAGCCTCTTCGTTGCCTTCCCGTAATATATTTGTGGACGAGAGGTATCATTAAAAACTCTGCAGGTTTCTGAATTGCAGTGCCCCTGAGCTCCATTTTTCAACTCGCTTTTTTGGGAGCTGGCCGCAAAAGCGCAGGATGGCTTCAGGCCCTCTTCTGGTTCTGGGGGGCAGGCTGAGCTTGTGCTTAATTCTTCTTCCTGATGGGAAAATAGAGTGACCTGTGTCTGTCCCAACACCTAGAGCTAGTCTCTCATTGGTTCCCCCTCTTCCCGTTCATCCTCAGGACAAATTGCAACCTGTACGGAACAGGAGGTTAAAGGTGCTGATTCTCCAAGGAGGGAGATGGCTAGTAAATCGGCTGGAATGGCGAACCCGAGCAAAGGAGATGAGAAATGAGGTGCGTTTTAGAAACCTTTCCCGATCACACGGTGTACCATCTTCTGGGTTTCTCATGCCTGTTTTCGACGTAGGAAGATGCCCTTGAACCTGGAGATTTGGGACCCATGGGATGGGTACCATGCAGTATTACTTGAAAGGGTCTGCGTTGGCTCACCCAACCTCACCGAACCTCTCAGACCCAAGAGTGTCCACCCTTATGTCTCAATCAGCTGTGGGTCTAGATATGGTCAATCCAGGTTGCATCACAGCCCCTGAACGAATTTTGGAAGAATTTCTCTCTCTTTCACTGTCTTTGTTTCACGGGTTTTGAAAAGTAATTTATTTTTATAATGGGGTTTAGCTGCTTTTCACGGCTGTGTTTATGCCGCTTTACACCCCCTTGACTCACTTACAGAGAGATATCAATACATAGGTTTGAAGATTCTTACTAGTCAGATATATTCTTGTGCGGTGAATAGGGGGTGTTGAGTCCAGTTCACTGAAAAAGGAATAGGTCTTGTCTCTTACATATTGGGTTTATGGAACGGTATCTGAGCTAATTTGAAACCCTTGTTTTATGCATCACCCCACCTCACCTTGCCCGTTCAGCAGCCATAGTGTGTTTTCTAAACGTGTGACTCTGTTCTGTTTTGTAATTCAGTTCAAGTGTAGCGGTTTTTACATTCCCTCTAGAAGTGATATCTTATGATAAGTGTCTTTTTCTGTGTGACTTATTTCACTTAGAATCGTCGTACCTAAATCCACTCATCGTGCTGCTACTAGCCTTATGACGTTGATTTCATGTCTGAGTGATATTCCATTGTACATGAGGACCACAACTTCTTTATCCATTTTTCTCTTTCCTAGGATATTTAAGGTGTAATGAAGTGGGGGTTCTTGTCAACAGAGCAGCCCTAAACTTTGGGGTGCCTGTGTCTTGCTGATTTTTAGTTTTCCCAATTTATAAGCCCATGAGTGGAAGTGCCCTATGCTCTCCAAGCTGTGTTTTTTAGATGTTTCAGAACACACCGTACACTTCTCCAGAATGGCTGTTGGCAATTTACATCCCACCCATCAGCGTAGCAAGGCTCCCATTTCTCCATGGCCGGTCCTGCATTTCTGGTTCGGACACTTTTTTCCGCATGGCCCTTTTGCCTGCTGGGAAGCGAGACTTCTTTGGAGCGCTGATTGGCCTTTCCAGGTTGCTTGGTTGGCCAAAAAGGGCGTATGCGTTTTTTCCTGAATATATTCAGGAAAAAACGCATACGCCCTTTTTGGCCAAGGGCATCATTGTCCACGTTTTGCCGCTTTTCATGTGCTTTCAAGGCGATTCGAATCTACCTCCTGAAATCTGTTTCCTGCAATTCTGCCTTGCTTTCAAAGCCTCTTCGTTGCCTTCCCTTAATATATTTGTGGACGAGAGGTATCATTTAAAACTCTGCAGGTTTGTGAATTGCAGTGCCCCTGAGCTCCATTTTTCAACTCGCTTTTTTGGGAGCTGGCCGCAAAAGCGCAGGATTGCTTCAGGCCCTCTTCTGGTTCTGGGGGGCAGGCTGAGCTTGTGCTTAATTCTTCTTCCTGATGGGAAAATAGAGTGACCTGTGCCTGTCCCAACACCTAGAGCTAGTCTCTCATTGGTTCCCCCTCTTCCCGTTCATCCTCAGGACAAATTGCAACCTGTACGGAACAGGAGGTTAAAGGTGCTGATTCTCCAAGGAGGGAGATGGCTAGTAAATCGGCTGGAATGGCGAACCCGAGCAAAGGAGATGAGAAATGAGGTGCGTTTTAGAAACCTTTCCCGATCACACGGTGTACCATCTTCTGGGTTTCTCATGCCTGTTTTCGACGTAGGAAGATGCCCTTGAACCTGGAGATTTGGGACCCATGGGATGGGTACCATGCAGTATTACTTGAAAGGGTCTGCGTTGGCTCACCCAACCTCACCGAACCTCTCAGCCCCAAGAGTGTCCACCCTTATGTCTCAATCAGCTGTGGGTCTAGATATGGTCAATCCAGGTTGCATCACAGCCCCTGAACGAATTTTGGAAGAATTTCTCTCTCTTTCACTGTCTTTGTTTCACGGGTTTTGAAAAGTAATTTATTTTTATAATGGGGTTTAGCTGCTTTTCACGGCTGTGTTTATGCCGCTTTACACCCCCTTGACTCACTTACAGAGAGATATCAATACATAGGTTTGAAGATTCTTACTAGTCAGATATATTCTTGTGCGGTGAATAGGGGGTGTTGAGTCCAGTTCAGTGAAAAAGGAATAGGTCTTGTCTCTACATATTGGGTTTATGGAACGGTATCTGAGCTAATTTGAAACCCTTGTTTTATGCATCACCCCACCTCACCTTGCCCGTTCAGCAGCCATAGTGTGTTTTCTAAACGTGTGACTCTGTTCTGTTTTGTAATTCAGTTCAAGTGTAGCGGTTTTTACATTCCCTCTAGAAGTGATATCTTATGATAAGTGTCTTTTTCTGTGTGACTTATTTCACTTAGAATCGTCGTACCTAAATCCACTCATCGTGCTGCTACTAGCCTTATGACGTTGATTTCATGGCTGAGTGATATTCCATTGTACATGAGGACCACAACTTCTTTATCCATTTTTCTCTTTCCTAGGATATTTAAGGTGTAATGAAGTGGGGGTTCTTGTCAACAGAGCAGCCCTAAACTTTGGGGTGCCTGTGTCTTGCTGATTTTTAGTTTTCCCAATTTATACGCCCATGAGTGGAAGTGCCCTATGCTCTCCAAGCTGTGTTTTTTAGATGTTTCAGAACACACCGTACACTTCTCCAGAATGGCTGTTGGCAATTTACATCCCACCCATCAGCGTAGCAAGGCTCCCATTTCTCCATGGCCGGTCCTGCATTTCTGGTTTGGACACTTTTTTCCGCATGGCCCTTTTGCCCGCTGGGAAGCGAGACTTCTTTGGAGCGCTGATTGGCCTTTCCAGGTTGCTTGGTTGGCCAAAAAGGGCGTATGCGTTTTTTCCTGAATATATTCAGGAAAAAACGCATACGCCCTTTTTGGCCAAGGGCATCATTGTCCACGTTTTGCCGCTTTTCATGTGCTTTCAAGGCGATTCGAATCTACCTCCTGAAATCTGTTTCCTGCAATTCTGCCTTGCTTTCAAAGCCTCTTCGTTGCCTTCCCTTAATATATTTGTGGACGAGAGGTATCATTTAAAACTCTGCAGGTTTGTGAATTGCAGTGCCCCTGAGCTCCATTTTTCAACTCGCTTTTTTGGGAGCTGGCCGCAAAAGCGCAGGATTGCTTCAGGCCCTCTTCTGGTTCTGGGGGGCAGGCTGAGCTTGTGCTTAATTCTTCTTCCTGATGGGAAAATAGAGTGACCTGTGCCTGTCCCAACACCTAGAGCTAGTCTCTCATTGGTTCCCCCTCTTCCCGTTCATCCTCAGGACAAATTGCAACCTGTACGGAACAGGAGGTTAAAGGTGCTGATTCTCCAAGGAGGGAGATGGCTAGTAAATCGGCTGGAATGGCGAACCCGAGCAAAGGAGATGAGAAATGAGGTGCGTTTTAGAAACCTTTCCCGATCACACGGTGTACCATCTTCTGGGTTTCTCATGCCTGTTTTCGACGTAGGAAGATGCCCTTGAACCTGGAGATTTGGGACCCATGGGATGGGTACCATGCAGTATTACTTGAAAGGGTCTGCGTTGGCTCACCCAACCTCACCGAACCTCTCAGCACCAAGAGTGTCCACCCTTATGTCTCAATCAGCTGTGGGTCTAGATATGGTCAATCCAGGTTGCATCACAGCCCCTGAACGAATTTTGGAAGAATTTCTCTCTCTTTCACTGTCTTTGTTTCACGGGTTTTGAAAAGTAATTTATTTTTATACTGGGGTTTAGCTGCTTTTCACGGCTGTGTTTATGCCGCTTTACACCCCCTTGACTCACTTACAGAGAGATATCAATACATAGGTTTGAAGATTCTTACTAGTCAGATATATTCTTGTGCGGTGAATAGGGGGTGTTGAGTCCAGTTCACTGAAAAAGGAATAGGTCTTGTCTCTTACATATTGGGTTTATGGAACGGTATCTGAGCTAATTTGAAACCCTTGTTTTATGCATCACCCCACCTCACCTTGCCCGTTCAGCAGCCATAGTGTGTTTTCTAAACGTGTGACTCTGTTCTGTTTTGTAATTCAGTTCAAGTGTAGCGGTTTTTACATTCCCTCTAGAAGTGATATCTTATGATAAGTGTCTTTTTCTGTGTGACTTATTTCACTTAGAATCGTCGTACCTAAATCCACTCATCGTGCTGCTACTAGCCTTATGACGTTGATTTCATGGCTGAGTGATATTCCATTGTACATGAGGACCACAACTTCTTTATCCATTTTTCTCTTTCCTAGGATATTTAAGGTGTAGTGAAGTGGGGGGTTCTTGTCAACAGAGCAGCCCTAAACTTTGGGGTGCCTGTGCTTGCTGATTTTTAGTTTTCCCAATTTATACGCCCATGAGTGGAAGTGCCCTATGCTCTCCAAGCTGTGTTTTTTAGATGTTTCAGAACACACCGTACACTTCTCCAGAATGGCTGTTGGCAATTTACATCCCACCCATCAGCGTAGCAAGGCTCCTATTTCTCCATGGCCGGTCCTGCATTTCTGGTTTGGACACTTTTTTCCGCATGGCCCTTTTGCCCGCTGGGAAGCGAGACTTCTTTGGAGCGCTGATTGGCCTTTCCAGGTTGCTTGGTTGGCCAAAAAGGGCGTATGCGTTTTTTCCTGAATATATTCAGGAAAAAACGCATACGCCCTTTTTGGCCAAGGGCATCATTGTCCACGTTTTGCCGCTTTTCATGTGCTTTCAAGGCGATTCGAATCTACCTCCTGAAATCTGTTTCCTGCAATTCTGCCTTGCTTTCAAAGCCTCTTCGTTGCCTTCCCTTAATATATTTGTGGACGAGAGGTATCATTTAAAACTCTGCAGGTTTGTGAATTGCAGTGCCCCTGAGCTCCATTTTTCAACTCGCTTTTTTGGGAGCTGGCCGCAAAAGCGCAGGATTGCTTCAGGCCCTCTTCTGGTTCTGGGGGGCAGGCTGAGCTTGTGCTTAATTCTTCTTCCTGATGGGAAAATAGAGTGACCTGTGCCTGTCCCAACACCTAGAGCTAGTCTCTCATTGGTTCCCCCTCTTCCCGTTCATCCTCAGGACAAATTGCAACCTGTACGGAACAGGAGGTTAAAGGTGCTGATTCTCCAAGGAGGGAGATGGCTAGTAAATCGGCTGGAATGGCGAACCCGAGCAAAGGAGATGAGAAATGAGGTGCGTTTTAGAAACCTTTCCCGATCACACGGTGTACCATCTTCTGGGTTTCTCATGCCTGTTTTCGACGTAGGAAGATGCCCTTGAACCTGGAGATTTGGGACCCATGGGATGGGTACCATGCAGTATTACTTGAAAGGGTCTGCGTTGGCTCACCCAACCTCACCGAACCTCTCAGCCCCAAGAGTGTCCACCCTTATGTCTCAATCAGCTGTGGGTCTAGATATGGTCAATCCAGGTTGCATCACAGCCCCTGAACGAATTTTGGAAGAATTTCTCTCTCTTTCACTGTCTTTGTTTCACGGGTTTTGAAAAGTAATTTATTTTTATACTGGGGTTTAGCTGCTTTTCACGGCTGTGTTTATGCCGCTTTACACCCCCTTGACTCACTTACAGAGAGATATCAATACATAGGTTTGAAGATTCTTACTAGTCAGATATATTCTTGTGCGGTGAATAGGGGGTGTTGAGTCCAGTTCACTGAAAAAGGAATAGGTCTTGTCTCTTACATATTGGGTTTATGGAACGGTATCTGAGCTAATTTGAAACCCTTGTTTTATGCATCACCCCACCTCACCTTGCCCGTTCAGCAGCCATAGTGTGTTTTCTAAACGTGTGACTCTGTTCTGTTTTGTAATTCAGTTCAAGTGTAGCGGTTTTTACATTCCCTCTAGAAGTGATATCTTATGATAAGTGTCTTTTTCTGTGTGACTTATTTCACTTAGAATCGTCGTACCTAAATCCACTCATCGTGCTGCTACTAGCCTTATGACGTTGATTTCATGGCTGAGTGATATTCCATTGTACATGAGGACCACAACTTCTTTATCCATTTTTCTCTTTCCTAGGATATTTAAGGTGTAATGAAGTGGGGGTTCTTGTCAACAGAGCAGCCCTAAACTTTGGGGTGCCTGTGTCTTGCTGATTTTTAGTTTTCCCAATTTATACGCCCATGAGTGGAAGTGCCCTATGCTCTCCAAGCTGTGTTTTTTAGATGTTTCAGAACACACCGTACACTTCTCCAGAATGGCTGTTGGCAATTTACATCCCACCCATCAGCGTAGCAAGGCTCCCATTTCTCCATGGCCGGTCCTGCATTTCTGGTTTGGACACTTTTTTCCGCATGGCCCTTTTACCCGCTGGGAAGCGAGACTTCTTTGGAGCGCTGATTGGCCTTTCCATGTTGCTTGGTTGGCCAAAAAGGGCGTATGCGTTTTTTCCTGAATATATTCAGGAAAAAACGCATACGCCCTTTTTGGCCAAGGGCATCATTTTCCACGTTTTGCCACTTTTCATGTGCTTTCAAGGCGATTCGAATCTACCTCCTGAAATCTGTTTCCTGCCATTCTGCCTTGCTTTCAAAGCCTCTTCATTGCCTTCCCTTAATATATTTGTGGACGAGAGGTATCATTTAAAACTCTGCAGGTTTGTGAATTGCAGTGCCCCTGAGCTCCATTTTTCAACTCGCTTTTTTGGGAGCTGGCCGCAAAAGCGCAGGATTGCTTCAGGCCCTCTTCCGGTTCTGGGGGGCAGGCTGAGCTTGTGCTTAATTCTTCTTCCTGATGGGAAAATAGAGTGACCTGTGCCTGTCCCAACACCTAGAGCTAGTCTCTCATTGGTTCCCCCCTCTTCCCGTTCATCCTCAGGACAAATTGCAACCTGTACGGAACAGGAGGTTAAAGGTGCTGATTCTCCAAGGAGGGAGATGGCTAGTAAATCGGCTGGAATGGCGAACCCGAGCAAAGGAGATGAGAAATGAGGTGCGTTTTAGAAACCTTTCCCGATCACACAGTGTACCATCTTCTGGGTTTCTCATGCCTGTTTTCGACGTAGGAAGATGCCCTTGAACCTGGAGATTTGGGACCCATGGGATGGGTACCATGCAGTATTACTTGAAAGGGTCTGCGTTGGCTCACCCAACCTCACCGAACCTCTCAGCCCCAAGAGTGTCCACCCTTATGTCTCAATCAGCGGTGGGTCTTGATATGGTCAATCCAGGTTGCATCACAGCCCCTGAACGAATTTTGTAAGAATTTCTCTCTCTTTCACTGTCTTTGTTTCACGGGTTTTGAAAAGTAATTTATTTTTATAATGGGGTTTAGCTGCTTTTCACGGCTGTGTTTATGCCGCTTTACAACCCCTTGACTCACTTACAGAGAGATATCAATACATAGGTTTGAAGATTCTTACTAGTCAGATATAATCTTGTGCGGTGAATAGGGGGTGTTGAGTCCAGTTCACTGAAAAAGGAATAGGTCTTGTCTCTTACATATTGGGTTTATGGAACGGTATCTGAGCTAATTTGAAACCCTTGTTTTATGCATCACCCCACCTCACCTTGCCCGTTCAGCAGCCATAGTGTGTTTTCTAAACGTGTGACTCTGTTCTGTTTTGTAATTCAGTTCAAGTGTAGCGGTTTTTTACATTCCCTCTAGAAGTGATATCTTATGATAAGTGTCTTTTTCTGTGTGACTTATTTCACTTAGAATCGTCGTACCTAAATCCACTCATCGTGCTGCTACTAGCCTTATGACGTTGATTTCATGGCTGAGTGATATTCCATTGTACATGAGGACCACAACTTCTTTATCCATTTTTCTCTTTCCTAGGATATTTAAGGTGTAATGAAGTGGGGGTTCTTGTCAACAGAGCAGCCCTAAACTTTGGGGTGCCTGTGTCTTGCTGATTTTTAGTTTTCCCAATTTAGACGCCCATGAGTGGAAGTGCCCTATGCTCTCCAAGCTGTGTTTTTTAGATGTTTCAGAACACACCGTACACTTCTCCAGAGTGGCTGTTGGCAATTTACATCCCACCCATCAGCGTAGCAAGGCTCCCATTTCTCCATGGCCGGTCCTGCATTTCTGGTTTGGACACTTTTTTCCGCATGGCCCTTTTGCCCGCTGGGAAGCGAGACTTCTTTGGAGCGCTGATTGGCCTTTCCAGGTTGCTTGGTTGGCCAAAAAGGGCGTATGCCTTTTTTCCTGAATATATTCAGGAAAAAACGCATACGCCCTTTTTGGCCAAGGGCATCATTGTCCACGTTTTGCCGCTTTTCATGTGCTTTCAAGGCGATTCGAATCTACCTCCTGAAATCTGTTTCCTGCAATTCTGCCTTGCTTTCAAAGCCTCTTCGTTGCCTTCCCTTAAAATATTTGTGGACGAGAGGTATCATTTAAAACTCTGCAGGTTTGTGAATTGCAGTGCCCCTGAGCTCCATTTTTCAACTCGCTTTTTTGGGAGCTGGCCGCAAAAGCGCAGGATTGCTTCAGGCCCTCTTCTGGTTCTGGGGGGCAGGCTGAGCTTGTGCTTAATTCTTCTTCCTGATGGGAAAATAGAGTGACCTGTGCCTGTCCCAACACCTAGAGCTAGTCTCTCATTGGTTCCCCCTCTTCCCGTTCATCCTCAGGACAAATTGCAACCTGTACGGAACAGGAGGTTAAAGGTGCTGATTCTCCAAGGAGGGAGATGGCTAGTAAATCGGCTGGAATGGCGAACCTGAGCAAAGGAGATGAGAAATGAGGTGCGTTTTAGAAACCTTTCCCGATCACACGGTGTACCATCTTCTGGGTCTCTCATGCCTGTTTTCGACGTAGGAAGATGCCCTTGAACCTGGAGATTTGGGACCCATGGGATGGGTACCATGAAGTATTACTTGAAAGGGTCTGCGTTGGCTCACCCAACCTCACCGAACCTCTCAGCCCCAAGAGTGTCCACCCTTATGTCTCAATCAGCTGTCTGTCTAGATATGGTCAATCCAGGTTGCATCACAGCCCCTGAACGAATTTTGTAAGAATTTCTCTCTCTTTCACTGTCTTTGTTTCACGGGTTTTGAAAAGTAATTTATTTTTATAATGGGGTTTAGCTGCTTTTCACGGCTGTGTTTATGCCGCTTTACACCCCCTTGACTCACTTACAGAGAGATATCAATACATAGGTTTGAAGATTCTTACTAGTCAGATATATTCTTGTGCGGTGAATAGGGGGTGTTGAGTCCAGTTCACTGAAAAAGGAATAGGTCTTGTCTCTTACATATTGGGTTTATGGAACGGTATCTGAGCTAATTTGAAACCCTTGTTTTATGCATCACCCCACCTCACCTTGCCCGTTCAGCAGCCATAGTGTGTTTTCTAAACTTGTGACTCTGTTCTGTTTTGTAATTCAGTTCAAGTGTAGCGGTTTTTACATTCCCTCTAGAAGTGATATCTTATGATAAGTGTCTTTTTCTGTGTGACTTATTTCACTTAGAATCGTCGTACCTAAATCCACTCATCGTGCTGCTACTAGCCTTATGACGTTGATTTCATGGCTGAGTGATAATCCATTGTACATGAGGACCACAACTTCTTTATCCATTTTTCTCTTTCCTAGGATATTTAAGGTGTAATGAAGTGGGGGTTCTTGTCAACAGAGCAGCCCTAAACTTTGGGGTGCCTGTGTCTTGCTGATTTTTAGTTTTCCCAATTTATACGCCCATGAGTGGAAGTGCCCTATGCTCTCCAAGCTGTGTTTTTTAGATGTTTCAGAACACACCGTACACTTCTCCAGAGTGGCTGTTGGCAATTTACATCCCACCCATCAGCATAGCAAGGCTCCCATTTCTCCATGGCCGGTCCTACATTTCTGGTTTGGACACTTTTTTCCGCATGGCCCTTTTGCCCGCTGGGAAGCGAGACTTCTTTGGAGCGCTGATTGGCCTTTCCAGGTTGCTTGGTTGGCCAAAAAGGGCGTATGCGTTTTTTCCTGAATATATTCAGGAAAAAACGCATACGCCCTTTTTGGCCAAGGGCATCATTGTCCACGTTTTGCCGCTTTTCATGTGCTTTCAAGGCGATTCGAATCTACCTCCTGAAATCTGTTTCCTGCAATTCTGCCTTGCTTTCAAAGCCTCTTCGTTGCCTTCCCTTAATATATTTGTGGACGAGAGGTATCATTTAAAACTCTGCAGGTTTGTGAATTGCAGTGCCCCTGAGCTCCATTTTTCAACTCGCTTTTTTGGGAGCTGGCCGCAAAAGCGCAGGATTGCTTCAGGCCCTCTTCTGGTTCTGGGGGGCAGGCTGAGCTTGTGCTTAATTCTTATTCCTGATGGGAAAATAGAGTGACCTGTGCCTGTCCCAACACCTAGAGCTAGTCTCTCATTGGTTCCACCCTCTTCCCGTTCATCCTCAGGACAAATTGCAACCTGTACGGAACAGGAGGTTAAAGGTGCTGATTCTCCAAGGAGGGAGATGGCTAGTAAATCGGCTGGAATGGCGAACCCGAGCAAAGGAGATGAGAAATGAGGTGCGTTTTAGAAACCTTTCCCGATCACACGGTGTACCATCTTCTGGGTTTCTCATGCCTGTTTTCGACGTAGGAAGATGCCCTTGAACCTGGAGATTTGGGACCCATGGGATGGGTACCATGCAGTATTACTTGAAAGGGTCTGTGTTGGCTCACCCAACCTCACCGAACCTCTCAGCCCCAAGAGTGTCCACCCTTATCTCTCAATCAGCTGTGGGTCTAGATATGGTCAATCCAGGTTGCATCACAGCCCCTGAACGAATTTTGGAAGAATTTCTCTCTCTTTCACTGTCTTTGTTTCACGGGTTTTGAAAAGTAATTTATTTTTATAATGGGGTTTAGCTGCTTTTCACGGCTGTGTTTATGCCGCTTTACACCCCCTTGACTCACTTACAGAGAGATATCAATACATAGGTTTGAAGATTCTTACTAGTCAGATATATTCTTGTGCGGTGAATAGGGGGTGTTGAGTCCAGTTCACTGAAAAAGGAATAGGTCTTGTCTCTTTCATATTGGGTTTATGGAACGGTATCTGAGCTAATTTGAAACCCTTGTTTTATGCATCACCCCACCTCACCTTGCCCGTTCAGCAGCCATAGTGTGTTTTCTAAACGTGTGACTCTGTTCTGTTTTGTAATTCAGTTCAAGTGTAGCGGTTTTTACATTCCCTCTAGAAGTGATATCTTATGATAAGTGTCTTTTTCTGTGTGACTTATTTCACTTAGAATCGTCGTACCTAAATCCACTCATCGTGCTGCTACTAGCCTTATGACGTTGATTTCATGGCTGAGTGATATTCCATTGTACATGAGGACCACAACTTCTTTATCCATTTTTCTCTTTCCTAGGATATTTAAGGTGTAATGAAGTGGGGGTTCTTGTCAACAGAGCAGCCCTAAACTTTGGGGTGCCTGTGTCTTGCTGATTTTTAGTTTTCCCAATTTATACGCCCATGAGTGGAAGTGCCCTATGCTCTCCAAGCTGTGTTTTTTAGATGTTTCAGAACACACCGTACACTTCTCCAGAGTGGCTGTTGGCAATTTACATCCCACCCATCAGCGTAGCAAGGCTCCCATTTCTCCATGGCCGGTCCTGCATTTCTGGTTTGGACACTTTTTTCCGCATGGCCCTTTTGCCCGCTGGGAAGCGAGACTTCTTTGGAGCGCTGATTGGCCTTTCCAGGTTGCTTGGTTGGCCAAAAAGGGCGTATGCGTTTTTTCCTGAATATATTCAGGAAAAAACGCATACGCCCTTTTTGGCCAAGGGCATCATTGTCCACGTTTTGCCGCTTTTCATGTGCTTTCAAGGCGATTCGAATCTACCTCCTGAAATCTGTTTCCTGCAATTCTGCCTTGCTTTCAAAGCCTCTTCGTTGCCTTCCCTTAATATATTTGTGGACGAGAGGTATCATTTAAAACTCTGCAGGTTTGTGAATTGCAGTGCCCCTGAGCTCCATTTTTCAACTCGCTTTTTTGGGAGCTGGCCGCAAAAGCGCAGGATTGCTTCAGGCCCTCTTCTGGTTCTGGGGGGCAGGCTGAGCTTGTGCTTAATTCTTCTTCCTGATGGGAAAATAGAGTGACCTGTGCCTGTCCCAACACCTAGAGCTAGTCTCTCATTGGTTCTCCCTCTTCCCGTTCATCCTCAGGACAAATTGCAACCTGTACGGAACAGGAGGTTAAAGGTGCTGATTCTCCAAGGAGGGAGATGGCTAGTAAATCGGCTGGAATGGCGAACCCGAGCAAAGGAGATGAGAAATGAGGTGCGTTTTAGAAACCTTTCCCGATCACACGGTGTACCATCTTCTGGGTTTCTCATGCCTGTTTTCGACGTAGGAAGATGCCCTTGAACCTGGAGATTTGGGACCCATGGGATGGGTACCATGCAGTATTACTTGAAAGGGTCTGTGTTGGCTCACCCAACCTCACCGAACCTCTCAGCCCCAAGAGTGTCCACCCTTATGTCTCAATCAGCTGTGG
>NW_026646680.1:0-157696 GCF_949987535.1 Balaenoptera acutorostrata
GCCTTGAAAGCACATGAAAAGCGGCAAAACGTGGACAATGATGCCCTTGGCCAAAAAGGGCGTATGCGTTTTTTCCTGAATATATTCAGGAAAAAACGCATACGCCCTTTTTGGCCAACCAAGCAACCTGGAAAGGCCAATCAGCGCTCCAAAGAAGTCTCGCTTCCCAGCGGGCAAAAGGGCCATGCGGAAAAAAGTGTCCAAACCAGAAATGCAGGACCGGCCATGGAGAAATGGGAGCCTTGCTACGCTGATGGGTGGGATGTAAATTGCCAACAGCCACTCTGGAGAAGTGTACGGTGTGTTCTGAAACATCTAAAAAACACAGCTTGGAGAGCATAGGGCACTTCCACTCATGGGCGTATAAATTGGGAAAACTAAAAATCAGCAAGACACAGGCACCCCAAAGTTTAGGGCTGCTCTGTGGACAAGAACCCCCACTTCATTACACCTTAAATATCCTAGGAAAGAGAAAAATGGATAAAGAAGTTGTGGTCCTCATGTACAATGGAATATCACTCAGCCATGAAATCAACGTCATAAGGCTAGTAGCAGCACGATGAGTGGATTTAGGTACGACGATTCTAAGTGAAATAAGTCACACAGAAAAAGACACTTATCATAAGATATCACTTCTAGAGGGAATGTAGAACCGCTACACTTGAACTGAATTACAAAACAGAACAGAGTCACACGTTTAGGAAACACACTATGGCTGCTGAACGGGAAAGGTGAGGTGGGGTGATGCATAAAACAAGGGTTTCAAATTAGCTCCGATACCGTTCCATAAACCCAATATGTAAGAGACAAGACCTATTCCTTTTTCAGTGAACTGGACTCAACACCCCCTATTCACCGCACAAGAATATATCTGACTAGGAAGAATCTTCAAACCTATGTATTGATATCTCTCTGTAAGTGAGTCAAGGGGGTGTAAAGCAGCATAAACACAGCCGTGAAAAGCAGCTAAACCCCATTATAAAAATAAATTACTTTTCAAAACCCGTGAAACAAAGACAGTGAAAGAGAGAGAAATTCTTACAAAATTCGTTCAGGGGCTGTGATGCAACCTGGATTGACCATATCTAGACCCACAGCTGATTGAGACATAAGGGTGGACACTCTTGGGGCTGAGAGGTTCGGTGAGGTTGGGTGAGCCAACGCAGACCCTTTCAAGTAATACTGCATGGTACCCATCCCATGGGTCCCAAATCTCCAGGTTCAAGGGCATCTTCCTACGTCGAAAACAGGCATGAGAAACCCAGAAGATGGTACACCGTGTGATCGGGAAAGGTTTCTAAAACGCACCTCATTTCTCATCTCCTTTGCTCGGGTTCGCCATTCCAGCCGATTTACTAGCCATCTCCCTCCTTGGAGAATCAGCACCTTTAACCTCCTGTTCCGTACAGGTTGCAATTTGTCCTGAGGATGAACGGGAAGAGGGGGAACCAATGAGAGACTAGCTCTAGGTGTTGGGACAGGCACAGGTCACTCTATTTTCCCATCAGGAAGAAGAATTAAGCACAAGCTCAGCCTGCCCCCCAGAACCAGAAGAGGGCCTGAAGCAATCCTGCACTTTTGCGGCCAGCTCCCAAAAAAGCGAGTTGAAAAATGGAGCTCAGGGGCACTGCAATTCACAAACCTGCAGAGTTTTAAATGATACCTCTCGTCCACAAATATATTAAGGGAAGGCAACGAAGAGGCTTTGAAAGCAAGGCAGAATTGCAGGAAACAGATTTCAGGAGGTAGATTCGAATCGCCTTGAAAGCACATGAAAAGCGGCAAAACGTGGACAATGATGCCCTTGGCCAAAAAGGGCGTATGCGTTTTTTCCTGAATATATTCAGGAAAAAACGCATACGCCCTTTTTGGCCAACCAAGCAACCTGGAAAGGCCAATCAGCGCTCCAAAGAAGTCTCGCTTCCCAGCGGGCAAAAGGGCCATGCGGAAAAAAGTGTCCAAACCAGAAATGCAGGACCGGCCATGGAGAAATGCGAGCCTTGCTACGCTGATGGGTGGGATGTAAATTGCCAACAGCCACTCTGGAGAAGTGTACGGTGTGTTCTGAAACATCTAAAAAACACAGCTTGGAGAGCATAGGGCACTTCCACTCATGGGCGTATAAATTGGGAAAACTAAAAATCAGCAAGACACAGGCACCCCAAAATTTAGGGCTGCTCTGTTGACAAGAACCCCCACTTCATTACACCTTAAATATCCTAGGAAAGAGAAAAATGGATAAAGAAGTTGTGGTCCTCATGTACAATGGAATATCACTCAGCCAGGAAATCCACGTCATAAGGCTAGTAGCAGCACGATGAGTGGATTTAGGTACGACGATTCTAAGTGAAATAAGTCACACAGAAAAAGACACTTATCATAAGATATCACTTAGAGAGGGAATGTAAAAACCGCTACACTTGAACTGAATTACAAAACAGAACAGAGTCACACGTTCAGAAAACACACTATGGCTGCTGAACGGGAAAGGTGAGGTGGGGTGATGCATAAAACAAGGGTTTCAAATTAGCTCAGATACCGTTCCATAAACCCAATATGTAAGAGACAAGACCTATTCCTTTTTCAGTGAACTGGACTCAACACCCCCTATTCACCGCACAAGAATATATCTGACTAGTAAGAATCTTCAAACCTATGTATTGATATCTCTCTGTAAGTGAGTCAAGTGGGTATAAAGCGGCATAAACACAGCCGTGAAAAGCAGCTAAACCCCATTATAAAAATAAATTACTTTTCAAAACCCGTGAAACAAAGGCAGTGAAAGAGAGAGAAATTCTTACAAAATTCGTTCAGGGGCTGTGATGCAACCTGGATTGACCATATCTAGACCCACAGCTGATTGAGACATAAGGGTGGACACTCTTGGGGCTGAGAGGTTCGGTGAGGTTGGGTGAGCCAACGCAGACCCTTTCAAGTAATACTGCATGGTACCCATCCCATGGGTCCCAAATCTCCAGGTTCAAGGGCATCTTCCTACGTCGAAAACAGGCAGGAGAAACCCAGAAGATGGTACACCGTGTGATCGGGAAAGGTTTCTAAAACGCACCTCATTTCTCATCTCCTTTGCTCGGGTTCGCCATTCCAGCCGATTTACTAGCCATCTCCCTCCTTGGAGAATCAGCACCTTTAACCTCCTGTTCCGTACAGGTTGCAATTTGTCCTGAGGATGAACGGGAAGAGGGGGAACCAATGAGAGACTAGCTCTAGGTGTTGGGACAGGCACAGGTCACTCTATTTTCCCATCAGGAAGAAGAATTAAGCACAAGCTCAGCCTGCCCCCCAGAACCAGAAGAGGGCCTGAAGCAATCCTGCACTTTTGCGGCCAGCTCCCAAAAAAGCGAGTTGAAAAATGGAGCTCAGGGGCACTGCAATTCACAAACCTGCAGAGTTTTAAATGATACCTCTCGTCCACAAATATATTAAGGGAAGGCAACGAAGAGGCTTTGAAAGCAAGGCAGAATTGCAGGAAACAGATTTCAGGAGGTAGATTCGAATCGCCTTGAAAGCACATGAAAAGCGGCAAAACGTGGACAATGATGCCCTTGGCCAAAAAGGGCGTATGCGTTTTTTCCTGAATATATTCAGGAAAAAACGCATACGCCCTTTTTGGCCAACCAAGCAACCTGGAAAGGCCAATCAGCGCTCCAAAGAAGTCTCGCTTCCCAGCGGGCAAAAGGGCCATGCGGAAAAAAGTGTCCAAACCAGAAATGCAGGACCGGCCATGGAGAAATGGGAGCCTTGCTACGCTGATGGGTGGGATGTAAATTGCCAACAGCCACTCTGGAGAAGTGTACGGTGTGTTCTGAAACATCTAAAAAACACAGCTTGGAGAGCATAGGGCACTTCCACTCATGGGCGTATAAATTGGGAAAACTAAAAATCAGCAAGACACAGGCACCCCAAAGTTTAGGGCTGCTCTGTGGACAAGAACCCCCACTTCATTACACCTTAAATATCCTAGGAAAGAGAAAAATGGATAAAGAAGTTGTGGTCCTCATGTACAATGGAATATCACTCAGCCATGAAATCAACGTCATAAGGCTAGTAGCAGCACGATGAGTGGATTTAGGTACGACGATTCTAAGTGAAATAAGTCACACAGAAAAAGACACTTATCATAAGATATCACTTCTAGAGGGAATGTAGAACCGCTACACTTGAACTGAATTACAAAACAGAACAGAGTCACACGTTTAGGAAACACACTATGGCTGCTGAACGGGAAAGGTGAGGTGGGGTGATGCATAAAACAAGGGTTTCAAATTAGCTCCGATACCGTTCCATAAACCCAATATGTAAGAGACAAGACCTATTCCTTTTTCAGTGAACTGGACTCAACACCCCCTATTCACCGCACAAGAATATATCTGACTAGGAAGAATCTTCAAACCTATGTATTGATATCTCTCTGTAAGTGAGTCAAGGGGGTGTAAAGCAGCATAAACACAGCCGTGAAAAGCAGCTAAACCCCATTATAAAAATAAATTACTTTTCAAAACCCGTGAAACAAAGACAGTGAAAGAGAGAGAAATTCTTACAAAATTCGTTCAGGGGCTGTGATGCAACCTGGATTGACCATATCTAGACCCACAGCTGATTGAGACATAAGGGTGGACACTCTTGGGGCTGAGAGGTTCGGTGAGGTTGGGTGAGCCAACGCAGACCCTTTCAAGTAATACTGCATGGTACCCATCCCATGGGTCCCAAATCTCCAGGTTCAAGGGCATCTTCCTACGTCGAAAACAGGCATGAGAAACCCAGAAGATGGTACACCGTGTGATCGGGAAAGGTTTCTAAAACGCACCTCATTTCTCATCTCCTTTGCTCGGGTTCGCCATTCCAGCCGATTTACTAGCCATCTCCCTCCTTGGAGAATCAGCACCTTTAACCTCCTGTTCCGTACAGGTTGCAATTTGTCCTGAGGATGAACGGGAAGAGGGGGAACCAATGAGAGACTAGCTCTAGGTGTTGGGACAGGCACAGGTCACTCTATTTTCCCATCAGGAAGAAGAATTAAGCACAAGCTCAGCCTGCCCCCCAGAACCAGAAGAGGGCCTGAAGCAATCCTGCGCTTTTGCGGCCAGCTCCCAAAAAAGCGAGTTGAAAAATGGAGCTCAGGGGCACTGCAATTCACAAACCTGCAGAGTTTTAAATGATACCTCTCGTCCACAAATATATTAAGGGAAGGCAACGAAGAGGCTTTGAAAGCAAGGCAGAATTGCAGGAAACAGATTTCAGGAGGTAGATTCGAATCGCCTTGAAAGCACATGAAAAGCGGCAAAACGTGGACAATGATGCCCTTGGCCAAAAAGGGCGTATGCGTTTTTTCCTGAATATATTCAGGAAAAAACGCATACGCCCTTTTTGGCCAACCAAGCAACCTGGAAAGGCCAATCAGCGCTCCAAAGAAGTCTCGCTTCCCAGCGGGCAAAAGGGCCATGCGGAAAAAAGTGTCCAAACCAGAAATGCAGGACCGGCCATGGAGAAATGCGAGCCTTGCTACGCTGATGGGTGGGATGTAAATTGCCAACAGCCACTCTGGAGAAGTGTACGGTGTGTTCTGAAACATCTAAAAAACACAGCTTGGAGAGCATAGGGCACTTCCACTCATGGGCGTATAAATTGGGAAAACTAAAAATCAGCAAGACACAGGCACCCCAAAATTTAGGGCTGCTCTGTTGACAAGAACCCCCACTTCATTACACCTTAAATATCCTAGGAAAGAGAAAAATGGATAAAGAAGTTGTGGTCCTCATGTACAATGGAATATCACTCAGCCAGGAAATCCACGTCATAAGGCTAGTAGCAGCACGATGAGTGGATTTAGGTACGACGATTCTAAGTGAAATAAGTCACACAGAAAAAGACACTTATCATAAGATATCACTTAGAGAGGGAATGTAAAAACCGCTACACTTGAACTGAATTACAAAACAGAACAGAGTCACACGTTCAGAAAACACACTATGGCTGCTGAACGGGAAAGGTGAGGTGGGGTGATGCATAAAACAAGGGTTTCAAATTAGCTCAGATACCGTTCCATAAACCCAATATGTAAGAGACAAGACCTATTCCTTTTTCAGTGAACTGGACTCAACACCCCCTATTCACCGCACAAGAATATATCTGACTAGTAAGAATCTTCAAACCTATGTATTGATATCTCTCTGTAAGTGAGTCAAGTGGGTATAAAGCGGCATAAACACAGCCGTGAAAAGCAGCTAAACCCCATTATAAAAATAAATTACTTTTCAAAACCCGTGAAACAAAGGCAGTGAAAGAGAGAGAAATTCTTACAAAATTCGTTCAGGGGCTGTGATGCAACCTGGATTGACCATATCTAGACCCACAGCTGATTGAGACATAAGGGTGGACACTCTTGGGGCTGAGAGGTTCGGTGAGGTTGGGTGAGCCAACGCAGACCCTTTCAAGTAATACTGCATGGTACCCATCCCATGGGTCCCAAATCTCCAGGTTCAAGGGCATCTTCCTACGTCGAAAACAGGCATGAGAAACCCAGAAGATGGTACACCGTGTGATCGGGAAAGGTTTCTAAAACGCACCTCATTTCTCATCTCCTTTGCTCGGGTTCGCCATTCCAGCCGATTTACTAACCATCTCCCTCCTTGGAGAATCAGCACCTTTAACCTCCTGTTCCATACAGGTTGCAATTTGTCCTGAGGATGAACGGGAAGAGGGGGAACCAATGAGAGACTAGCTCTAGGTGTTGGGACAGGCACAGGTCACTCTATTTTCCCATCAGGAAGAAGAATTAAGCACAAGCTCAGCCTGCCCCCCAGAACCAGAAGAGGGCCTGAAGCAATCCTGCGCTTTTGCGGCCAGCTCCCAAAAAAGCGAGTTGAAAAATGGAGCTCAGGGGCACTGCAATTCACAAACCTGCAGAGTTTTAAATGATACCTCTCGTCCACAAATATATTAAGGGAAGGCAACGAAGAGGCTTTGAAAGCAAGGCAGAATTGCAGGAAACAGATTTCAGGAGGTAGATTCGAATCGCCTTGAAAGCACATGAAAAGCGGCAAAACGTGGACAATGATGCCCTTGGCCAAAAAGGGCGTATGCGTTTTTTCCTGAATATATTCAGGAAAAAACGCATACGCCCTTTTTGGCCAACCAAGCAACCTGGAAAGGCCAATCAGCGCTCCAAAGAAGTCTCGCTTCCCAGCGGGCAAAAGGGCCATGCGGAAAAAAGTGTCCAAACCAGAAATGCAGGACCGGCCATGGAGAAATGGGAGCCTTGCTACGCTGATGGGTGGGATGTAAATTGCCAACAGCCACTCTGGAGAAGTGTACGGTGTGTTCTGAAATATCTAAAAAACACAGCTTGGAGAGCATAGGGCACTTCCACTCATGGGCGTATAAATTGGGAAAACTAAAAATCAGCAAGACACAGGCACCCCAAAGTTTAGGGCTGCTCTGTTGACAAGAACCCCCACTTCATTACACCTTAAATATCCTAGGAAAGCGAAAAATGAATAAAGAAGTTGTGGTCCTCATGTACAATGGAATATCACTCAGCCATGAAATCCACGTCATAATGCTAGTAGCAGCACGATGAGTGGATTTAGGTACGACGATTCTAAGTGAAATAAGTCACACAGAAAAAGACACTTATCATAAGATATCACTTAGAGAGGGAATGTAAAAACCGCTACACTTGAACTGAATTACAAAACAGAACAGAGTCACACGTTCAGAAAACACACTATGGCTGCTGAACGGGAAAGGTGAGGTGGGGTGATGCATAAAACAAGGGTTTCAAATTAGCTCAGATACCGTTCCATAAACCCAATATGTAAGAGACAAAACCTATTCCTTTTTCAGTGAACTGGACTCAACACCCCCTATTCACCGCACAAAAATATATCTGACTAGTAAGAATCTTCAAACCTATGTATTGATATCTCTCTGTAAGTGAGTCAAGGGGGTGTAAAGCGGCATAAACACAGCCGTGAAAAGCAGCTAAACCCCATTATAAAAATAAATTACTTTTCAAAACCCGTGAAACAAAGGCAGTGAAAGAGAGAGAAATTCTTACAAAATTCGTTCAGGGGCCCTGATGCAACCTGGATTGACCATATCTAGACCCACAGCTGATTGAGACATAAGGGTGGACACTCTTGGGGCTGAGAGGTTCGGTGAGGTTGGGTGAGCCAACGCAGACCCTTTAAGTAATACTGCATGGTACCCATCCCATGGGTCCCAAATCTCCAGGTTCAAGGGCATCTTCCTACGTCGAAAACAGGCATGAGAAACCCAGAAGATGGTACACAGTGTGATCCGTAAAGGTTTCTAAAACGCACCTCATTTCTCATCTCCTTTGCTCGGGTTCGCCATTCCAGCCGATTTACTAGCCATCTCCCTCCTTGGAGAATCAGCACCTTTAACCTCCTGTTCCGTACAGGTTGCAATTTGTCCTGAGGATGAACGGGAAGAGGGGGAACCAATGAGAGACTAGCTCTAGGTGTTGGGACAGGCACAGGTCACTCTATTTTCCCATCAGGAAGAAGAATTAAGCACAAGCTCAGCCTGCCCCCCAGAACCAGAAGAGGGCCTGAAGCAATCCTGCACTTTTGCGGCCAGCTCCCAAAAAAGCGAGTTGAAAAATGGAGCTCAGGGGCACTGCAATTCACAAACCTGCAGAGTTTTAAATGATACCTCTCGTCCACAAATATATTAAGGGAAGGCAACGAAGAGGCTTTGAAAGCAAGGCAGAATTGCAGGAAACAGATTTCAGGAGGTAGATTCGAATCGCCTTGAAAGCACATGAAAAGCGGCAAAACGTGGACAATGATGCCCTTGGCCAAAAAGGGCGTATGCGTTTTTTCCTGAATATATTCAGGAAAAAACGCATACGCCCTTTTTGGCCAACCAAGCAACCTGGAAAGGCCAATCAGCGCTCCAAAGAAGTCTCGCTTCCCAGCGGGCAAAAGGGCCATGCGGAAAAAAGTGTCCAAACCAGAAATGCAGGACCGGCCATGGAGAAATGGGAGCCTTGCTACGCTGATGGGTGGGATGTAAATTGCCAACAGCCACTCTGGAGAAGTGTACGGTGTGTTCTGAAACATCTAAAAAACACAGCTTGGAGAGCATAGGGCACTTCCACTCATGGGCGTATAAATTGGGAAAACTAAAAATCAGCAAGACACAGGCACCCCAAAGTTTAGGGCTGCTCTGTGGACAAGAACCCCCACTTCATTACACCTTAAATATCCTAGGAAAGAGAAAAATGGATAAAGAAGTTGTGGTCCTCATGTACAATGGAATATCACTCAGCCATGAAATCAACGTCATAAGGCTAGTAGCAGCACGATGAGTGGATTTAGGTACGACGATTCTAAGTGAAATAAGTCACACAGAAAAAGACACTTATCATAAGATATCACTTCTAGAGGGAATGTAGAACCGCTACACTTGAACTGAATTACAAAACAGAACAGAGTCACACGTTTAGGAAACACACTATGGCTGCTGAACGGGAAAGGTGAGGTGGGGTGATGCATAAAACAAGGGTTTCAAATTAGCTCCGATACCGTTCCATAAACCCAATATGTAAGAGACAAGACCTATTCCTTTTTCAGTGAACTGGACTCAACACCCCCTATTCACCGCACAAGAATATATCTGACTAGGAAGAATCTTCAAACCTATGTATTGATATCTCTCTGTAAGTGAGTCAAGGGGGTGTAAAGCAGCATAAACACAGCCGTGAAAAGCAGCTAAACCCCATTATAAAAATAAATTACTTTTCAAAACCCGTGAAACAAAGACAGTGAAAGAGAGAGAAATTCTTACAAAATTCGTTCAGGGGCTGTGATGCAACCTGGATTGAACATATCTAGACCCACAGCTGATTGAGACATAAGGGTGGACACTCTTGGGGCTGAGAGGTTCGGTGAGGTTGGGTGAGCCAACGCAGACCCTTTCAAGTAATACTGCATGGTACCCATCCCATGGGTCCCAAATCTCCAGGTTCAAGGGCATCTTCCTACGTCGAAAACAGGCATGAGAAACCCAGAAGATGGTACACCGTGTGATCGGGAAAGGTTTCTAAAACGCACCTCATTTCTCATCTCCTTTGCTCGGGTTCGCCATTCCAGCCGATTTACTAGCCATCTCCCTCCTTGGAGAATCAGCACCTTTAACCTCCTGTTCCGTACAGGTTGCAATTTGTCCTGAGGATGAACGGGAAGAGGGGGAACCAATGAGAGACTAGCTCTAGGTGTTGGGACAGGCACAGGTCACTCTATTTTCCCATCAGGAAGAAGAATTAAGCACAAGCTCAGCCTGCCCCCCAGAACCAGAAGAGGGCCTGAAGCAATCCTGCGCTTTTGCGGCCAGCTCCCAAAAAAGCGAGTTGAAAAATGGAGCTCAGGGGCACTGCAATTCACAAACCTGCAGAGTTTTAAATGATACCTCTCGTCCACAAATATATTAAGGGAAGGCAACGAAGAGGCTTTGAAAGCAAGGCAGAATTGCAGGAAACAGATTTCAGGAGGTAGATTCGAATCGCCTTGAAAGCACATGAAAAGCGGCAAAACGTGGACAATGATGCCCTTGGCCAAAAAGGGCGTATGCGTTTTTTCCTGAATATATTCAGGAAAAAACGCATACGCCCTTTTTGGCCAACCAAGCAACCTGGAAAGGCCAATCAGCGCTCCAAAGAAGTCTCGCTTCCCAGCGGGCAAAAGGGCCATGCGGAAAAAAGTGTCCAAACCAGAAATGCAGGACCGGCCATGGAGAAATGGGAGCCTTGCTACGCTGATGGGTGGGATGTAAATTGCCAACAGCCACTCTGGAGAAGTGTACGGTGTGTTCTGAAACATCTAAAAAACACAGCTTGGAGAGCATAGGGCACTTCCACTCATGGGCGTATAAATTGGGAAAACTAAAAATCAGCAAGACACAGGCACCCCAAAATTTAGGGCTGCTCTGTTGACAAGAACCCCCACTTCATTACACCTTAAATATCCTAGGAAAGAGAAAAATGGATAAAGAAGTTGTGGTCCTCATGTACAATGGAATATCACTCAGCCAGGAAATCCACGTCATAAGGCTAGTAGCAGCACGATGAGTGGATTTAGGTACGACGATTCTAAGTGAAATAAGTCACACAGAAAAAGACACTTATCATAAGATATCACTTAGAGAGGGAATGTAAAAACCGCTACACTTGAACTGAATTACAAAACAGAACAGAGTCACACGTTCAGAAAACACACTATGGCTGCTGAACGGGAAAGGTGAGGTGGGGTGATGCATAAAACAAGGGTTTCAAATTAGCTCAGATACCGTTCCATAAACCAATATGTAAGAGACAAGACCTATTCCTTTTTCAGTGAACTGGACTCAACACCCCCTATTCACCGCACAAGAATATATCTGACTAGTAAGAATCTTCAAACCTATGTATTGATATCTCTCTGTAAGTGAGTCAAGTGGGTATAAAGCGGCATAAACACAGCCGTGAAAAGCAGCTAAACCCCATTATAAAAATAAATTACTTTTCAAAACCCGTGAAACAAAGGCAGTGAAAGAGAGAGAAATTCTTACAAAATTCGTTCAGGGGCTGTGATGCAACCTGGATTGACCATATCTAGACCCACAGCTGATTGAGACATAAGGGTGGACACTCTTGGGGCTGAGAGGTTCGGTGAGGTTGGGTGAGCCAACGCAGACCCTTTCAAGTAATACTGCATGGTACCCATCCCATGGGTCCCAAATCTCCAGGTTCAAGGGCATCTTCCTACGTCGAAAACAGGCATGAGAAACCCAGAAGATGGTACACCGTGTGATCGGGAAAGGTTTCTAAAACGCACCTCATTTCTCATCTCCTTTGCTCGGGTTCGCCATTCCAGCCGATTTACTAGCCATCTCCCTCCCTTGGAGAATCAGCACCTTTAACCTCCTGTTCCGTACAGGTTGCAATTTGTCCTGAGGATGAACGGGAAGAGGGGGAACCAATGAGAGACTAGCTCTAGGTGTTGGGACAGGCACAGGTCACTCTATTTTCCCATCAGGAAGAAGAATTAAGCACAAGCTCAGCCTGCCCCCCAGAACCAGAAGAGGGCCTGAAGCAATCCTGCACTTTTGCGGCCAGCTCCCAAAAAAGCGAGTTGAAAAATGGAGCTCAGGGGCACTGCAATTCACAAACCTGCAGAGTTTTAAATGATACCTCTCGTCCACAAATATATTAAGGGAAGGCAACGAAGAGGCTTTGAAAGCAAGGCAGAATTGCAGGAAACAGATTTCAGGAGGTAGATTCGAATCGCCTTGAAAGCACATGAAAAGCGGCAAAACGTGGACAATGATGCCCTTGGCCAAAAAGGGCGTATGCGTTTTTTCCTGAATATATTCAGGAAAAAACGCATACGCCCTTTTTGGCCAACCAAGCAACCTGGAAAGGCCAATCAGCGCTCCAAAGAAGTCTCGCTTCCCAGCGGGCAAAAGGGCCATGCGGAAAAAAGTGTCCAAACCAGAAATGCAGGACCGGCCATGGAGAAATGGGAGCCTTGCTACGCTGATGGGTGGGATGTAAATTGCCAACAGCCACTCTGGAGAAGTGTACGGTGTGTTCTGAAACATCTAAAAAACACAGCTTGGAGAGCATAGGGCACTTCCACTCATGGGCGTATAAATTGGGAAAACTAAAAATCAGCAAGACACAGGCACCCCAAAGTTTAGGGCTGCTCTGTGGACAAGAACCCCCACTTCATTACACCTTAAATATCCTAGGAAAGAGAAAAATGGATAAAGAAGTTGTGGTCCTCATGTACAATGGAATATCACTCAGCCATGAAATCAACGTCATAAGGCTAGTAGCAGCACGATGAGTGGATTTAGGTACGACGATTCTAAGTGAAATAAGTCACACAGAAAAAGACACTTATCATAAGATATCACTTCTAGAGGGAATGTAGAACCGCTACACTTGAACTGAATTACAAAACAGAACAGAGTCACACGTTTAGGAAACACACTATGGCTGCTGAACGGGAAAGGTGAGGTGGGGTGATGCATAAAACAAGGGTTTCAAATTAGCTCCGATACCGTTCCATAAACCCAATATGTAAGAGACAAGACCTATTCCTTTTTCAGTGAACTGGACTCAACACCCCCTATTCACCGCACAAGAATATATCTGACTAGGAAGAATCTTCAAACCTATGTATTGATATCTCTCTGTAAGTGAGTCAAGGGGGTGTAAAGCAGCATAAACACAGCCGTGAAAAGCAGCTAAACCCCATTATAAAAATAAATTACTTTTCAAAACCCGTGAAACAAAGACAGTGAAAGAGAGAGAAATTCTTACAAAATTCGTTCAGGGGCTGTGATGCAACCTGGATTGACCATATCTAGACCCACAGCTGATTGAGACATAAGGGTGGACACTCTTGGGGCTGAGAGGTTCGGTGAGGTTGGGTGAGCCAACGCAGACCCTTTCAAGTAATACTGCATGGTACCCATCCCATGGGTCCCAAATCTCCAGGTTCAAGGGCATCTTCCTACGTCGAAAACAGGCATGAGAAACCCAGAAGATGGTACACCGTGTGATCGGGAAAGGTTTCTAAAACGCACCTCATTTCTCATCTCCTTTGCTCGGGTTCGCCATTCCAGCCGATTTACTAGCCATCTCCCTCCTTGGAGAATCAGCACCTTTAACCTCCTGTTCCGTACAGGTTGCAATTTGTCCTGAGGATGAACGGGAAGAGGGGGAACCAATGAGAGACTAGCTCTAGGTGTTGGGACAGGCACAGGTCACTCTATTTTCCCATCAGGAAGAAGAATTAAGCACAAGCTCAGCCTGCCCCCCAGAACCAGAAGAGGGCCTGAAGCAATCCTGCGCTTTTGCGGCCAGCTCCCAAAAAAGCGAGTTGAAAAATGGAGCTCAGGGGCACTGCAATTCACAAACCTGCAGAGTTTTAAATGATACCTCTCGTCCACAAATATATTAAGGGAAGGCAACGAAGAGGCTTTGAAAGCAAGGCAGAATTGCAGGAAACAGATTTCAGGAGGTAGATTCGAATCGCCTTGAAAGCACATGAAAAGCGGCAAAACGTGGACAATGATGCCCTTGGCCAAAAAGGGCGTATGCGTTTTTTCCTGAATATATTCAGGAAAAAACGCATACGCCCTTTTTGGCCAACCAAGCAACCTGGAAAGGCCAATCAGCGCTCCAAAGAAGTCTCGCTTCCCAGCGGGCAAAAGGGCCATGCGGAAAAAAGTGTCCAAACCAGAAATGCAGGACCGGCCATGGAGAAATGCGAGCCTTGCTACGCTGATGGGTGGGATGTAAATTGCCAACAGCCACTCTGGAGAAGTGTACGGTGTGTTCTGAAACATCTAAAAAACACAGCTTGGAGAGCATAGGGCACTTCCACTCATGGGCGTATAAATTGGGAAAACTAAAAATCAGCAAGACACAGGCACCCCAAAATTTAGGGCTGCTCTGTTGACAAGAACCCCCACTTCATTACACCTTAAATATCCTAGGAAAGAGAAAAATGGATAAAGAAGTTGTGGTCCTCATGTACAATGGAATATCACTCAGCCAGGAAATCCACGTCATAAGGCTAGTAGCAGCACGATGAGTGGATTTAGGTACGACGATTCTAAGTGAAATAAGTCACACAGAAAAAGACACTTATCATAAGATATCACTTAGAGAGGGAATGTAAAAACCGCTACACTTGAACTGAATTACAAAACAGAACAGAGTCACACGTTCAGAAAACACACTATGGCTGCTGAACGGGAAAGGTGAGGTGGGGTGATGCATAAAACAAGGGTTTCAAATTAGCTCAGATACCGTTCCATAAACCCAATATGTAAGAGACAAGACCTATTCCTTTTTCAGTGAACTGGACTCAACACCCCCTATTCACCGCACAAGAATATATCTGACTAGTAAGAATCTTCAAACCTATGTATTGATATCTCTCTGTAAGTGAGTCAAGTGGGTATAAAGCGGCATAAACACAGCCGTGAAAAGCAGCTAAACCCCATTATAAAAATAAATTACTTTTCAAAACCCGTGAAACAAAGGCAGTGAAAGAGAGAGAAATTCTTACAAAATTCGTTCAGGGGCTGTGATGCAACCTGGATTGACCATATCTAGACCCACAGCTGATTGAGACATAAGGGTGGACACTCTTGGGGCTGAGAGGTTCGGTGAGGTTGGGTGAGCCAACGCAGACCCTTTCAAGTAATACTGCATGGTACCCATCCCATGGGTCCCAAATCTCCAGGTTCAAGGGCATCTTCCTACGTCGAAAACAGGCATGAGAAACCCAGAAGATGGTACACCGTGTGATCGGGAAAGGTTTCTAAAACGCACCTCATTTCTCATCTCCTTTGCTCGGGTTCGCCATTCCAGCCGATTTACTAGCCATCTCCCTCCTTGGAGAATCAGCACCTTTAACCTCCTGTTCCGTACAGGTTGCAATTTGTCCTGAGGATGAACGGGAAGAGGGGGAACCAATGAGAGACTAGCTCTAGGTGTTGGGACAGGCACAGGTCACTCTATTTTCCCATCAGGAAGAAGAATTAAGCACAAGCTCAGCCTGCCCCCCAGAACCAGAAGAGGGCCTGAAGCAATCCTGCACTTTTGCGGCCAGCTCCCAAAAAAGCGAGTTGAAAAATGGAGCTCAGGGGCACTGCAATTCACAAACCTGCAGAGTTTTAAATGATACCTCTCGTCCACAAATATATTAAGGGAAGGCAACGAAGAGGCTTTGAAAGCAAGGCAGAATTGCAGGAAACAGATTTCAGGAGGTAGATTCGAATCGCCTTGAAAGCACATGAAAAGCGGCAAAACGTGGACAATGATGCCCTTGGCCAAAAAGGGCGTATGCGTTTTTTCCTGAATATATTCAGGAAAAAACGCATACGCCCTTTTTGGCCAACCAAGCAACCTGGAAAGGCCAATCAGCGCTCCAAAGAAGTCTCGCTTCCCAGCGGGCAAAAGGGCCATGCGGAAAAAAGTGTCCAAACCAGAAATGCAGGACCGGCCATGGAGAAATGGGAGCCTTGCTACGCTGATGGGTGGGATGTAAATTGCCAACAGCCACTCTGGAGAAGTGTACGGTGTGTTCTGAAACATCTAAAAAACACAGCTTGGAGAGCATAGGGCACTTCCACTCATGGGCGTATAAATTGGGAAAACTAAAAATCAGCAAGACACAGGCACCCCAAAGTTTAGGGCTGCTCTGTGGACAAGAACCCCCACTTCATTACACCTTAAATATCCTAGGAAAGAGAAAAATGGATAAAGAAGTTGTGGTCCTCATGTACAATGGAATATCACTCAGCCATGAAATCAACGTCATAAGGCTAGTAGCAGCACGATGAGTGGATTTAGGTACGACGATTCTAAGTGAAATAAGTCACACAGAAAAAGACACTTATCATAAGATATCACTTCTAGAGGGAATGTAGAACCGCTACAATTGAACTGAATTACAAAACAGAACAGAGTCACACGTTTAGGAAACACACTATGGCTGCTGAACGGGAAAGGTGAGGTGGGGTGATGCATAAAACAAGGGTTTCAAATTAGCTCCGATACCGTTCCATAAACCCAATATGTAAGAGACAAGACCTATTCCTTTTTCAGTGAACTGGACTCAACACCCCCTATTCACCGCACAAGAATATATCTGACTAGGAAGAATCTTCAAACCTATGTATTGATATCTCTCTGTAAGTGAGTCAAGGGGGTGTAAAGCAGCATAAACACAGCCGTGAAAAGCAGCTAAACCCCATTATAAAAATAAATTACTTTTCAAAACCCGTGAAACAAAGACAGTGAAAGAGAGAGAAATTCTTACAAAATTCGTTCAGGGGCTGTGATGCAACCTGGATTGACCATATCTAGACCCACAGCTGATTGAGACATAAGGGTGGACACTCTTGGGGCTGAGAGGTTCGGTGAGGTTGGGTGAGCCAACGCAGACCCTTTCAAGTAATACTGCATGGTACCCATCCCATGGGTCCCAAATCTCCAGGTTCAAGGGCATCTTCCTACGTCGAAAACAGGCATGAGAAACCCAGAAGATGGTACACCGTGTGATCGGGAAAGGTTTCTAAAACGCACCTCATTTCTCATCTCCTTTGCTCGGGTTCGCCATTCCAGCCGATTTACTAGCCATCTCCCTCCTTGGAGAATCAGCACCTTTAACCTCCTGTTCCGTACAGGTTGCAATTTGTCCTGAGGATGAACGGGAAGAGGGGGAACCAATGAGAGACTAGCTCTAGGTGTTGGGACAGGCACAGGTCACTCTATTTTCCCATCAGGAAGAAGAATTAAGCACAAGCTCAGCCTGCCCCCCAGAACCAGAAGAGGGCCTGAAGCAATCCTGCGCTTTTGCGGCCAGCTCCCAAAAAAGCGAGTTGAAAAATGGAGCTCAGGGGCACTGCAATTCACAAACCTGCAGAGTTTTAAATGATACCTCTCGTCCACAAATATATTAAGGGAAGGCAACGAAGAGGCTTTGAAAGCAAGGCAGAATTGCAGGAAACAGATTTCAGGAGGTAGATTCGAATCGCCTTGAAAGCACATGAAAAGCGGCAAAACGTGGACAATGATGCCCTTGGCCAAAAAGGGCGTATGCGTTTTTTCCTGAATATATTCAGGAAAAAACGCATACGCCCTTTTTGGCCAACCAAGCAACCTGGAAAGGCCAATCAGCGCTCCAAAGAAGTCTCGCTTCCCAGCGGGCAAAAGGGCCATGCGGAAAAAAGTGTCCAAACCAGAAATGCAGGACCGGCCATGGAGAAATGCGAGCCTTGCTACGCTGATGGGTGGGATGTAAATTGCCAACAGCCACTCTGGAGAAGTGTACGGTGTGTTCTGAAACATCTAAAAAACACAGCTTGGAGAGCATAGGGCACTTCCACTCATGGGCGTATAAATTGGGAAAACTAAAAATCAGCAAGACACAGGCACCCCAAAATTTAGGGCTGCTCTGTTGACAAGAACCCCCACTTCATTACACCTTAAATATCCTAGGAAAGAGAAAAATGGATAAAGAAGTTGTGGTCCTCATGTACAATGGAATATCACTCAGCCAGGAAATCCACGTCATAAGGCTAGTAGCAGCACGATGAGTGGATTTAGGTACGACGATTCTAAGTGAAATAAGTCACACAGAAAAAGACACTTATCATAAGATATCACTTAGAGAGGGAATGTAAAAACCGCTACACTTGAACTGAATTACAAAACAGAACAGAGTCACACGTTCAGAAAACACACTATGGCTGCTGAACGGGAAAGGTGAGGTGGGGTGATGCATAAAACAAGGGTTTCAAATTAGCTCAGATACCGTTCCATAAACCCAATATGTAAGAGACAAGACCTATTCCTTTTTCAGTGAACTGGACTCAACACCCCCTATTCACCGCACAAGAATATATCTGACTAGTAAGAATCTTCAAACCTATGTATTGATATCTCTCTGTAAGTGAGTCAAGTGGGTTTAAAGCGGCATAAACACAGCCGTGAAAAGCAGCTAAACCCCATTATAAAAATAAATTACTTTTCAAAACCCGTGAAACAAAGGCAGTGAAAGAGAGAGAAATTCTTACAAAATTCGTTCAGGGGCTGTGATGCAACCTGGATTGACCATATCTAGACCCACAGCTGATTGAGACATAAGGGTGGACACTCTTGGGGCTGAGAGGTTCGGTGAGGTTGGGTGAGCCAACGCAGACCCTTTCAAGTAATACTGCATGGTACCCATCCCATGGGTCCCAAATCTCCAGGTTCAAGGGCATCTTCCTACGTCGAAAACAGGCATGAGAAACCCAGAAGATGGTACACCGTGTGATCGGGAAAGGTTTCTAAAACGCACCTCATTTCTCATCTCCTTTGCTCGGGTTCGCCATTCCAGCCGATTTACTAACCATCTCCCTCCTTGGAGAATCAGCACCTTTAACCTCCTGTTCCATACAGGTTGCAATTTGTCCTGAGGATGAACGGGAAGAGGGGGAACCAATGAGAGACTAGCTCTAGGTGTTGGGACAGGCACAGGTCACTCTATTTTCCCATCAGGAAGAAGAATTAAGCACAAGCTCAGCCTGCCCCCCAGAACCAGAAGAGGGCCTGAAGCAATCCTGCGCTTTTGCGGCCAGCTCCCAAAAAAGCGAGTTGAAAAATGGAGCTCAGGGGCACTGCAATTCACAAACCTGCAGAGTTTTAAATGATACCTCTCGTCCACAAATATATTAAGGGAAGGCAACGAAGAGGCTTTGAAAGCAAGGCAGAATTGCAGGAAACAGATTTCAGGAGGTAGATTCGAATCGCCTTGAAAGCACATGAAAAGCGGCAAAACGTGGACAATGATGCCCTTGGCCAAAAAGGGCGTATGCGTTTTTTCCTGAATATATTCAGGAAAAAACGCATACGCCCTTTTTGGCCAACCAAGCAACCTGGAAAGGCCAATCAGCGCTCCAAAGAAGTCTCGCTTCCCAGCGGGCAAAAGGGCCATGCGGAAAAAAGTGTCCAAACCAGAAATGCAGGACCGGCCATGGAGAAATGGGAGCCTTGCTACGCTGATGGGTGGGATGTAAATTGCCAACAGCCACTCTGGAGAAGTGTACGGTGTGTTCTGAAATATCTAAAAAACACAGCTTGGAGAGCATAGGGCACTTCCACTCATGGGCGTATAAATTGGGAAAACTAAAAATCAGCAAGACACAGGCACCCCAAAGTTTAGGGCTGCTCTGTTGACAAGAACCCCCACTTCATTACACCTTAAATATCCTAGGAAAGAGAAAAATGGATAAAGAAGTTGTGGTCCTCATGTACAATGGAATATCACTCAGCCAGGAAATCCACGTCATAAGGCTAGTAGCAGCACGATGAGTGGATTTAGGTACGACGATTCTAAGTGAAATAAGTCACACAGAAAAAGACACTTATCATAAGATATCACTTAGAGAGGGAATGTAAAAACCGCTACACTTGAACTGAATTACAAAACAGAACAGAGTCACACGTTCAGAAAACACACTATGGCTGCTGAACGGGAAAGGTGAGGTGGGGTGATGCATAAAACAAGGGTTTCAAATTAGCTCAGATACCGTTCCATAAACCCAATATGTAAGAGACAAGACCTATTCCTTTTTCAGTGAACTGGACTCAACACCCCCTATTCACCGCACAAGAATATATCTGACTAGTAAGAATCTTCAAACCTATGTATTGATATCTCTCTGTAAGTGAGTCAAGTGGGTTTAAAGCGGCATAAACACAGCCGTGAAAAGCAGCTAAACCCCATTATAAAAATAAATTACTTTTCAAAACCCGTGAAACAAAGGCAGTGAAAGAGAGAGAAATTCTTACAAAATTCGTTCAGGGGCTGTGATGCAACCTGGATTGACCATATCTAGACCCACAGCTGATTGAGACATAAGGGTGGACACTCTTGGGGCTGAGAGGTTCGGTGAGGTTGGGTGAGCCAACGCAGACCCTTTCAAGTAATACTGCATGGTACCCATCCCATGGGTCCCAAATCTCCAGGTTCAAGGGCATCTTCCTACGTCGAAAACAGGCATGAGAAACCCAGAAGATGGTACACCGTGTGATCGGGAAAGGTTTCTAAAACGCACCTCATTTCTCATCTCCTTTGCTCGGGTTCGCCATTCCAGCCGATTTACTAACCATCTCCCTCCTTGGAGAATCAGCACCTTTAACCTCCTGTTCCATACAGGTTGCAATTTGTCCTGAGGATGAACGGGAAGAGGGGGAACCAATGAGAGACTAGCTCTAGGTGTTGGGACAGGCACAGGTCACTCTATTTTCCCATCAGGAAGAAGAATTAAGCACAAGCTCAGCCTGCCCCCCAGAACCAGAAGAGGGCCTGAAGCAATCCTGCGCTTTTGCGGCCAGCTCCCAAAAAAGCGAGTTGAAAAATGGAGCTCAGGGGCACTGCAATTCACAAACCTGCAGAGTTTTAAATGATACCTCTCGTCCACAAATATATTAAGGGAAGGCAACGAAGAGGCTTTGAAAGCAAGGCAGAATTGCAGGAAACAGATTTCAGGAGGTAGATTCGAATCGCCTTGAAAGCACATGAAAAGCGGCAAAACGTGGACAATGATGCCCTTGGCCAAAAAGGGCGTATGCGTTTTTTCCTGAATATATTCAGGAAAAAACGCATACGCCCTTTTTGGCCAACCAAGCAACCTGGAAAGGCCAATCAGCGCTCCAAAGAAGTCTCGCTTCCCAGCGGGCAAAAGGGCCATGCGGAAAAAAGTGTCCAAACCAGAAATGCAGGACCGGCCATGGAGAAATGGGAGCCTTGCTACGCTGATGGGTGGGATGTAAATTGCCAACAGCCACTCTGGAGAAGTGTACGGTGTGTTCTGAAATATCTAAAAAACACAGCTTGGAGAGCATAGGGCACTTCCACTCATGGGCGTATAAATTGGGAAAACTAAAAATCAGCAAGACACAGGCACCCCAAAGTTTAGGGCTGCTCTGTTGACAAGAACCCCCACTTCATTACACCTTAAATATCCTAGGAAAGCGAAAAATGAATAAAGAAGTTGTGGTCCTCATGTACAATGGAATATCACTCAGCCATGAAATCCACGTCATAATGCTAGTAGCAGCACGATGAGTGGATTTAGGTACGACGATTCTAAGTGAAATAAGTCACACAGAAAAAGACACTTATCATAAGATATCACTTAGAGAGGGAATGTAAAAACCGCTACACTTGAACTGAATTACAAAACAGAACAGAGTCACACGTTCAGAAAACACACTATGGCTGCTGAACGGGAAAGGTGAGGTGGGGTGATGCATAAAACAAGGGTTTCAAATTAGCTCAGATACCGTTCCATAAACCCAATATGTAAGAGACAAAACCTATTCCTTTTTCAGTGAACTGGACTCAACACCCCCTATTCACCGCACAAAAATATATCTGACTAGTAAGAATCTTCAAACCTATGTATTGATATCTCTCTGTAAGTGAGTCAAGGGGGTGTAAAGCGGCATAAACACAGCCGTGAAAAGCAGCTAAACCCCATTATAAAAATAAATTACTTTTCAAAACCCGTGAAACAAAGGCAGTGAAAGAGAGAGAAATTCTTACAAAATTCGTTCATGGGCCGTGATGCAACCTGGATTGACCATATCTAGACCCACAGCTGATTGAGACATAAGGGTGGACACTCTTGGGGCTGAGAGGTTCGGTGAGGTTGGGTGAGCCAACGCAGACCCTTTAAGTAATACTGCATGGTACCCATCCCATGGGTCCCAAATCTCCAGGTTCAAGGGCATCTTCCTACGTCGAAAACAGGCATGAGAAACCCAGAAGATGGTACACAGTGTGATCCGTAAAGGTTTCTAAAACGCACCTCATTTCTCATCTCCTTTGCTCGGGTTCGCCATTCCAGCCGATTTACTAGCCATCTCCCTCCTTGGAGAATCAGCACCTTTAACCTCCTGTTCCGTACAGGTTGCAATTTGTCCTGAGGATGAACGGGAAGAGGGGGAACCAATGAGAGACTAGCTCTAGGTGTTGGGACAGGCACAGGTCACTCTATTTTCCCATCAGGAAGAAGAATTAAGCACAAGCTCAGCCTGCCCCCCAGAACCAGAAGAGGGCCTGAAGCAATCCTGCACTTTTGCGGCCAGCTCCCAAAAAAGCGAGTTGAAAAATGGAGCTCAGGGGCACTGCAATTCACAAACCTGCAGAGTTTTAAATGATACCTCTCGTCCACAAATATATTAAGGGAAGGCAACGAAGAGGCTTTGAAAGCAAGGCAGAATTGCAGGAAACAGATTTCAGGAGGTAGATTCGAATCGCCTTGAAAGCACATGAAAAGCGGCAAAACGTGGACAATGATGCCCTTGGCCAAAAAGGGCGTATGCGTTTTTTCCTGAATATATTCAGGAAAAAACGCATACGCCCTTTTTGGCCAACCAAGCAACCTGGAAAGGCCAATCAGCGCTCCAAAGAAGTCTCGCTTCCCAGCGGGCAAAAGGGCCATGCGGAAAAAAGTGTCCAAACCAGAAATGCAGGACCGGCCATGGAGAAATGGGAGCCTTGCTACGCTGATGGGTGGGATGTAAATTGCCAACAGCCACTCTGGAGAAGTGTACGGTGTGTTCTGAAACATCTAAAAAACACAGCTTGGAGAGCATAGGGCACTTCCACTCATGGGCGTATAAATTGGGAAAACTAAAAATCAGCAAGACACAGGCACCCCAAAGTTTAGGGCTGCTCTGTTGACAAGAACCCCCACTTCATTACACCTTAAATATCCTAGGAAAGAGAAAAATGGATAAAGAAGTTGTGGTCCTCATGTACAATGGAATATCACTCAGCCATGAAATCAACGTCATAAGGCTAGTAGCAGCACGATGAGTGGATTTAGGTACGACGATTCTAAGTGAAATAAGTCACACAGAAAAAGACACTTATCATAAGATATCACTTCTAGAGGGAATGTAGAACCGCTACACTTGAACTGAATTACAAAACAGAACAGAGTCACACGTTCAGAAAACACACTATGGCTGCTGAACGGGAAAGGTGAGGTGGGGTGATGCATAAAACAAGGGTTTCAAATTAGCTCCGATACCGTTCCATAAACCCAATATGTAAGAGACAAGACCTATTCCTTTTTCAGTGAACTGGACTCAACACCCCCTATTCACCGCACAAGAATATATCTGACTAGGAAGAATCTTCAAACCTATGTATTGATATCTCTCTGTAAGTGAGTCAAGGGGGTATAAAGCGGCATAAACACAGCCGTGAAAAGCAGCTAAACCCCATTATAAAAATAAATTACTTTTCAAAACCCGTGAAACAAAGGCAGTGAAAGAGAGAGAAATTCTTACAAAATTCGTTCAGGGGCTGTGATGCAACCTGGATTGACCATATCTAGACCCACAGCTGATTGAGACATAAGGGTGGACACTCTTGGGGCTGAGAGGTTCGGTGAGGTTGGGTGAGCCAACGCAGACCCTTTCAAGTAATACTGCATGGTACCCATCCCATGGGTCCCAAATCTCCAGGTTCAAGGGCATCTTCCTACGTCGAAAACAGGCATGAGAAACCCAGAAGATGGTACACCGTGTGATCGGGAAAGGTTTCTAAAACGCACCTCATTTCTCATCTCCTTTGCTCGGGTTCGCCATTCCAGCCGATTTACTAGCCATCTCCCTCCTTGGAGAATCAGCACCTTTAACCTCCTGTTCCATACAGGTTGCAATTTGTCCTGAGGATGAACGGGAAGAGGGGGAACCAATGAGAGACTAGCTCTAGGTGTTGGGACAGGCACAGGTCACTCTATTTTCCCATCAGGAAGAAGAATTAAGCACAAGCTCAGCCTGCCCCCCAGAACCAGAAGAGGGCCTGAAGCAATCCTGCGCTTTTGCGGCCAGCTCCCAAAAAAGCGAGTTGAAAAATGGAGCTCAGGGGCACTGCAATTCACAAACCTGCAGAGTTTTAAATGATACCTCTCGTCCACAAATATATTAAGGGAAGGCAACGAAGAGGCTTTGAAAGCAAGGCAGAATTGCAGGAAACAGATTTCAGGAGGTAGATTCGAATCGCCTTGAAAGCACATGAAAAGCGGCAAAACGTGGACAATGATGCCCTTGGCCAAAAAGGGCGTATGCGTTTTTTCCTGAATATATTCAGGAAAAAACGCATACGCCCTTTTTGGCCAACCAAGCAACCTGGAAAGGCCAATCAGCGCTCCAAAGAAGTCTCGCTTCCCAGCGGGCAAAAGGGCCATGCGGAAAAAAGTGTCCAAACCAGAAATGCAGGACCGGCCATGGAGAAATGCGAGCCTTGCTACGCTGATGGGTGGGATGTAAATTGCCAACAGCCACTCTGGAGAAGTGTACGGTGTGTTCTGAAACATCTAAAAAACACAGCTTGGAGAGCATAGGGCACTTCCACTCATGGGCGTATAAATTGGGAAAACTAAAAATCAGCAAGACACAGGCACCCCAAAATTTAGGGCTGCTCTGTTGACAAGAACCCCCACTTCATTACACCTTAAATATCCTAGGAAAGAGAAAAATGGATAAAGAAGTTGTGGTCCTCATGTACAATGGAATATCACTCAGCCAGGAAATCCACGTCATAAGGCTAGTAGCAGCACGATGAGTGGATTTAGGTACGACGATTCTAAGTGAAATAAGTCACACAGAAAAAGACACTTATCATAAGATATCACTTAGAGAGGGAATGTAAAAACCGCTACACTTGAACTGAATTACAAAACAGAACAGAGTCACACGTTCAGAAAACACACTATGGCTGCTGAACGGGAAAGGTGAGGTGGGGTGATGCATAAAACAAGGGTTTCAAATTAGCTCCGATACCGTTCCATAAACCCAATATGTAAGAGACAAGACCTATTCCTTTTTCAGTGAACTGGACTCAACACCCCCTATTCACCGCACAAGAATATATCTGACTAGTAAGAATCTTCAAACCTATGTATTGATATCTCTCTGTAAGTGAGTCAAGGGGGTATAAAGCGGCATAAACACAGCCGTGAAAAGCAGCTAAACCCCATTATAAAAATAAATTACTTTTCAAAACCCGTGAAACAAAGGCAGTGAAAGAGAGAGAAATTCTTACAAAATTCGTTCAGGGGCTGTGATGCAACCTGGATTGACCATATCTAGACCCACAGCTGATTGAGACATAAGGGTGGACACTCTTGGGGCTGAGAGGTTCGGTGAGGTTGGGTGAGCCAACGCAGACCCTTTCAAGTAATACTGCATGGTACCCATCCCATGGGTCCCAAATCTCCAGGTTCAAGGGCATCTTCCTACGTCGAAAACAGGCATGAGAAACCCAGAAGATGGTACACCGTGTGATCGGGAAAGGTTTCTAAAACGCACCTCATTTCTCATCTCCTTTGCTCGGGTTCGCCATTCCAGCCGATTTACTAGCCATCTCCCTCCTTGGAGAATCAGCACCTTTAACCTCCTGTTCCATACAGGTTGCAATTTGTCCTGAGGATGAACGGGAAGAGGGGGAACCAATGAGAGACTAGCTCTAGGTGTTGGGACAGGCACAGGTCACTCTATTTTCCCATCAGGAAGAAGAATTAAGCACAAGCTCAGCCTGCCCCCCAGAAGCAGAAGAGGGCCTGAAGCAATCCTGCGCTTTTGCGGCCAGCTCCCAAAAAAGCGAGTTGAAAAATGGAGCTCAGGGGCACTGCAATTCACAAACCTGCAGAGTTTTAAATGATACCTCTCGTCCACAAATATATTAAGGGAAGGCAACGAAGAGGCTTTGAAAGCAAGGCAGAATTTCAGGAAACAGATTTCAGGAGGTAGATTCGAATCGCCTTGAAAACACATGAAAAGCGGCAAAACGTGGACAATGATGCCCTTGGCCAAAAAGGGCGTATGCGTTTTTTCCTGAATATATTCAGGAAAAAACGCATACGCCCTTTTTGGCCAACCAAGCAACCTGGAAAGGCCAATCAGCGCTCCAAAGAAGTCTCGCTTCCCAGCGGGCAAAAGGGCCATGCGGAAAAAAGTGTCCAAACCAGAAATGCAGGACCGGCCATGGAGAAATGGGAGCCTTGCTACGCTGATGGGTGGGATGTAAATTGCCAACAGCCACTCTGGAGAAGTGTACGGTGTGTTCTGAAATATCTAAAAAACACAGCTTGGAGAGCATAGGGCACTTCCACTCATGGGCGTATAAATTGGGAAAACTAAAAATCAGCAAGACACAGGCACCCCAAAGTTTAGGGCTGCTCTGTTGACAAGAACCCCCACTTCATTACACCTTAAATATCCTAGGAAAGCGAAAAATGAATAAAGAAGTTGTGGTCCTCATGTACAATGGAATATCACTCAGCCATGAAATCCACGTCATAATGCTAGTAGCAGCACGATGAGTGGATTTAGGTACGACGATTCTAAGTGAAATAAGTCACACAGAAAAAGACACTTATCATAAGATATCACTTAGAGAGGGAATGTAAAAACCGCTACACTTGAACTGAATTACAAAACAGAACAGAGTCACACGTTCAGAAAACACACTATGGCTGCTGAACGGGAAAGGTGAGGTGGGGCGATGCATAAAACAAGGGTTTCAAATTAGCTCAGATACCGTTCCATAAACCCAATATGTAAGAGACAAAACCTATTCCTTTTTCAGTGAACTGGACTCAACACCCCCTATTCACCGCACAAAAATATATATGACTAGTAAGAATCTTCAAACCTATGTATTGATATCTCTCTGTAAGTGAGTCAAGGGGGTGTAAAGCGGCATAAACACAGCCGTGAAAAGCAGCTAAACCCCATTATAAAAATAAATTACTTTTCAAAACCCGTGAAACAAAGGCAGTGAAAGAGAGAGAAATTCTTACAAAATTCGTTCAGGGGCCGTGATGCAACCTGGATTGACCATATCTAGACCCACAGCTGATTGAGACATAAGGGTGGACACTCTTGGGCCTGAGAGGTTCGGTGAGGTTGGGTGAGCCAACGCAGACCCTTTAAGTAATACTGCATGGTACCCATCCCATGGGTCCCAAATCTCCAGGTTCAAGGGCATCTTCCTACGTCGAAAACAGGCATGAGAAACCCAGAAGATGGTACACAGTGTGATAGGGAAAGGTTTCTAAAACGCACCTCATTTCTCATCTCCTTTGCTCGGGTTCGCCATTCCAGCCGATTTACTAGCCATCTCCCTCCTTGGAGAATCAGCACCTTTAACCTCCTGTTCCGTACAGGTTGCAATTTGTCCTGAGGATGAACGGGAAGAGGGGGAACCAATGAGAGACTAGCTCTAGGTGTTGGGACAGGCACAGGTCACTCTATTTTCCCATCAGGAAGAAGAATTAAGCACAAGCTCAGCCTGCCCCCCAGAACCAGAAGAGGGCCTGAAGCAATCCTGCACTTTTGCGGCCAGCTCCCAAAAAAGCGAGTTGAAAAATGGAGCTCAGGGGCACTGCAATTCACAAACCTGCAGAGTTTTAAATGATACCTCTCGTCCACAAATATATTAAGGGAAGGCAACGAAGAGGCTTTGAAAGCAAGGCAGAATTGCAGGAAACAGATTTCAGGAGGTAGATTCGAATCGCCTTGAAAGCACATGAAAAGCGGCAAAACGTGGACAATGATGCCCTTGGCCAAAAAGGGCGTATGCGTTTTTTCCTGAATATATTCAGGAAAAAACGCATACGCCCTTTTTGGCCAACCAAGCAACCTGGAAAGGCCAATCAGCGCTCCAAAGAAGTATCGCTTCCCAGCGGGCAAAAGGGCCATGCGGAAAAAAGTGTCCAAACCAGAAATGCAGGACCGGCCATGGAGAAATGGGAGCCTTGCTACGCTGATGGGTGGGATGTAAATTGCCAACAGCCACTCTGGAGAAGTGTACGGTGTGTTCTGAAACATCTAAAAAACACAGCTTGGAGAGCATAGGGCACTTCCACTCATGGGCGTATAAATTGGGAAAACTAAAAATCAGCAAGACACAGGCACCCCAAAGTTTAGGGCTGCTCTGTGGACAAGAACCCCCACTTCATTACACCTTAAATATCCTAGGAAAGAGAAAAATGGATAAAGAAGTTGTGGTCCTCATGTACAATGGAATATCACTCAGCCATGAAATCAACGTCATAAGGCTAGTAGCAGCACGATGAGTGGATTTAGGTACGACGATTCTAAGTGAAATAAGTCACACAGAAAAAGACACTTATCATAAGATATCACTTCTAGAGGGAATGTAGAACCGCTACACTTGAACTGAATTACAAAACAGAACAGAGTCACACGTTTAGGAAACACACTATGGCTGCTGAACGGGAAAGGTGAGGTGGGGTGATGCATAAAACAAGGATTTCAAATTAGCTCCGATACCGTTCCATAAACCCAATATGTAAGAGACAAGACCTATTCCTTTTTCTGTGAACTGGACTCAACACCCCCTATTCACCGCACAAGAATATATCTGACTAGGAAGAATCTTCAAACCTATGTATTGATATCTCTCTGTAAGTGAGTCAAGGGGGTGTAAAGCAGCATAAACACAGCCGTGAAAAGCAGCTAAACCCCATTATAAAAATAAATTACTTTTCAAAACCCGTGAAACAAAGACAGTGAAAGAGAGAGAAATTCTTACAAAATTCGTTCAGGGGCTCTGATGCAACCTGGATTGACTATATCTATACCCACAGCTGATTGAGACATAAGGGTGGACACTCTTGGGGCTGAGAGGTTCGGTGAGGTTGGGTGAGCCAACGCAGACCCTTTCAAGTAATACTGCATGGTACCCATCCCATGGGTCCCAAATCTCCAGGTTCAAGGGCATCTTCCTACGTCGAAAACAGGCATGAGAAACCCAGAAGATGGTACACCGTGTGATCGGGAAAGGTTTCTAAAACGCACCTCATTTCTCATCTCCTTTGCTCGGGTTCGCCATTCCAGCCGATTTACTAGCCATCTCCCTCCTTGGAGAATCAGCACCTTTAACCTCCTGTTCCGTACAGGTTGCAATTTGTCCTGAGGATGAACGGGAAGAGGGGGAACCAATGAGAGACTAGCTCTAGGTGTTGGGACAGGCACAGGTCACTCTATTTTCCCATCAGGAAGAAGAATTAAGCACAAGCTCAGCCTGCCCCCCAGAAGCAGAAGAGGGCCTGAAGCAATCCTGCGCTTTTGCGGCCAGCTCCCAAAAAAGCGAGTTGAAAAATGGAGCTCAGGGGCACTGCAATTCACAAACCTGCAGAGTTTTAAATGATACCTCTCGTCCACAAATATATTAAGGGAAGGCAACGAAGAGGCTTTGAAAGCAAGGCAGAATTGCAGGAAACAGATTTCAGGAGGTAGATTCGAATCGCCTTGAAAGCACATGAAAAGCGGCAAAACGTGGACAATGATGCCCTTGGCCAAAAAGGGCGTATGCGTTTTTTCCTGAATATATTCAGGAAAAAACGCATACGCCCTTTTTGGCCAACCAAGCAACCTGGAAAGGCCAATCAGCGCTCCAAAGAAGTCTCGCTTCCCAGCGGGCAAAAGGGCCATGCGGAAAAAATTGTCCAAACCAGAAATGCAGGACCGGCCATGGAGAAATGGGAGCCTTGCTACGCTGATGGGTGGGATGTAAATTGCCAACAGCCACTCTGGAGAAGTGTACGGTGTGTTCTGAAACATCTAAAAAACACAGCTTGGAGAGCATAGGGCACTTCCACTCATGGGCGTATAAATTGGGAAAACTAAAAATCAGCAAGACACAGGCACCCCAAAGTTTAGGGCTGCTCTGTTGACAAGAACCCCCACTTCATTACACCTTAAATATCCTAGGAAAGAGAAAAATGGATAAAGAAGTTGGGGTCCTCATGTACAATGGAATATCACTCAGCCATGAAATCAACGTCATAAGGCTAGTAGCAGCACGATGAGTGGATTTAGGTACGACGATTCTAAGTGAAATAAGTCACACAGAAAAAGACACTTATCATAAGATATCACTTAGAGAGGGAATGTAAAAACCGCTACACTTGAACTGAATTACAAAACAGAACAGAGTCACACGTTTAGGAAACACACTATGGCTGCTGAACGGGAAAGGTGAGGTGGGGTGATGCATAAAACAAGGGTTTCAAATTAGCTCCGATACCATTCCATAAACCCAATATGTAAGAGACAAGACCTATTCCTTTTTCAGTGAACTGGACTCAACACCCCCTATTCACCGCACAAGAATATATCTGACTAGTAAGAATCTTCAAACCTATGTATTGATATCTCTCTGTAAGTGAGTCAAGGGGGTGTAAAGCGGCATAAACACAGCCGTGAAAAGCAGCTAAACCCCATTATAAAAATAAATTACTTTTCAAAACCCGTGAAACAAAGGCAGTGAAAGAGAGAGAAATTCTTACAAAATTCGTTCAGGGGCTGTGATGCAACCTGGATTGACCATATCTAGACCCACAGCTGATTGAGACATAAGGGTGGACACTCTTGGGGCTGAGAGGTTCGGTGAGGTTGGGTGAGCCAACGCAGACCCTTTCAAGTAATACTGCATGGTACCCATCCCATGGGTCCCAAATCTCCAGGTTCAAGGGCATCTTCCTACGTCGAAAACAGGCATGAGAAACCCAGAAGATGGTACACCGTGTGATCGGGAAAGGTTTCTAAAACGCACCTCATTTCTCATCTCCTTTGCTCGGGTTCGCCATTCCAGCCGATTTACTAGCCATCTCCCTCCTTGGAGAATCAGCACCTTTAACCTCCTGTTCCGTACAGGTTGCAATTTGTCCTGAGGATGAACGGGAAGAGGGGGAACCAATGAGAGACTAGCTCTAGGTGTTGGGACAGGCACAGGTCACTCTATTTTCCCATCAGGAAGAAGAATTAAGCACAAGCTCAGCCTGCCCCCCAGAACCAGAAGAGGGCCTGAAGCAATCCTGCGCTTTTGCGGCCAGCTCCCAAAAAAGCGAGTTGAAAAATGGAGCTCAGGGGCACTGCAATTCACAAACCTGCAGAGTTTTAAATGATACCTCTCGTCCACAAATATATTAAGGGAAGGCAACGAAGAGGCTTTGAAAGCAAGGCAGAATTGCAGGAAACAGATTTCAGGAGGTAGATTCGAATCGCCTTGAAAGCACATGAAAAGCGGCAAAACGTGGACAATGATGCCCTTGGCCAAAAAGGGCGTATGCGTTTTTTCCTGAATATATTCAGGAAAAAACGCATACGCCCTTTTTGGCCAACCAAGCAACCTGGAAAGGCCAATCAGCGCTCCAAAGAAGTCTCGCTTCCCAGCGGGCAAAAGGGCCATGCGGAAAAAAGTGTCCAAACCAGAAATGCAGGACCGGCCATGGAGAAATGGGAGCCTTGCTACGCTGATGGGCGGGATGTAAATTGCCAACAGCCACTCTGGAGAAGTGTACGGTGTGTTCTGAAACATCTAAAAAACACAGCTTGGAGAGCATAGGGCACTTCCACTCATGGGCGTATAAATTGGGAAAACTAAAAATCAGCAAGACACAGGCACCCCAAAGTTTAGGGCTGCTCTGTTGACAAGAACCCCCACTTCATTACACCTTAAATATCCTAGGAAAGAGAAAAATGGATAAAGAAGTTGGGGTCCTCATGTACAATGGAATATCACTCAGCCATGAAATCAACGTCATAAGGCTAGTAGCAGCACGATGAGTGGATTTAGGTACGACGATTCTAAGTGAAATAAGTCACACAGAAAAAGACACTTATCATAAGATATCACTTAGAGAGGGAATGTAAAAACCGCTACACTTGAACTGAATTACAAAACAGAACAGAGTCACACGTTTAGGAAACACACTATGGCTGCTGAACGGGAAAGGTGAGGTGGGGTGATGCATAAAACAAGGGTTTCAAATTAGCTCCGATACCATTCCATAAACCCAATATGTAAGAGACAAGACCTATTCCTTTTTCAGTGAACTGGACTCAACACCCCCTATTCACCGCACAAGAATATATCTGACTAGGAAGAATCTTCAAACCTATGTATTGATATCTCTCTGTAAGTGAGTCAAGGGGGTGTAAAGCGGCATAAACACAGCCGTGAAAAGCAGCTAAACCCCATTATAAAAATAAATTACTTTTCAAAACCCGTGAAAGAAAGACAGTGAAAGAGAGAGAAATTCTTACAAAATTCGTTCAGGGGCTGTGATGCAACCTGGATTGACCATATCTAGACCCACAGCTGATTGAGACATAAGGGTGGACACTCTTGGGGCTGAGAGGTTCGGTGAGGTTGGGTGAGCCAACGCAGACCCTTTCAAGTAATACTGCATGGTACCCATCCCATGGGTCCCAAATCTCCAGGTTCAAGGGCATCTTCCTACGTCGAAAACAGGCATGAGAAACCCAGAAGATGGTACACCGTGTGATCGGGAAAGGTTTCTAAAACGCACCTCATTTCTCATCTCCTTTGCTCGGGTTCACCATTCCAGCCGATTTACTAGCCATCTCCCTCCTTGGAGAATCAGCACCTTTAACCTCCTGTTCCGTACAGGTTGCAATTTGTCCTGAGGATGAACGGGAAGAGGGGGAACCAATGAGAGACTAGCTCTAGGTGTTGGGACAGGCACAGGTCACTCTATTTTCCCATCAGGAAGAAGAATTAAGCACAAGCTCAGCCTGCCCCCCAGAACCAGAAGAGGGCCTGAAGCAATCCTGCGCTTTTGTGGCCAGCTCCCAAAAAAGCGAGTTGAAAAATGGAGCTCAGGGGCACTGCAATTCACAAACCTGCAGAGTTTTAAATGATACCTCTCGTCCACAAATATATTAAGGGAAGGCAACGAAGAGGCTTTGAAAGCAAGGCAGAATTGCAGGAAACAGATTTCAGGAGGTAGATTCGAATCGCCTTGAAAGCACATGAAAAGCGGCAAAACGTGGACAATGATGCCCTTGGCCAAAAAGGGCGTATGCGTTTTTTCCTGAATATATTCAGGAAAAAACGCATACGCCCTTTTTGGCCAACCAAGCAACCTGGAAAGGCCAATCAGCGCTCCAAAGAAGTCTCGCTTCCCAGCGGGCAAAAGGGCCATTCGGAAAAAAGTGTCCAAACCAGAAATGCAGGACCGGCCATGGAGAAATGGGAGCCTTGCTACGCTGATGGGCGGGATATAAATTGCCAACAGCCACTCTGGAGAAGTGTACGGTGTGTTCTGAAACATCTAAAAAACACAGCTTGGAGAGCATAGGGCACTTCCACTCATGGGCGTATAAATTGGGAAAACGAAAAATCAGCAAGACACAGGCACCCCAAAGTTTAGGGCTGCTCTGTTGACAAGAACCCCCACTTCATTACACCTTAAATATCTTAGGAAAGAGAAAAATGGATAAAGAAGTTGGGGTTCTCATGTACAATGGAATATCACTCAGCCATGAAATCAACGTCATAAGGCTAGTAGCAGCACGATGAGTGGATTTAGGTACGACGATTCTAAGTGAAATAAGTCACACAGAAAAAGACACTTATCATAAGATATCACTTAGAGAGGGAATGTAAAAACCGCTACACTTGAACTGAATTACAAAACAGAACAGATTCACACGTTTAGGAAACACACTATGGCTGCTGAACGGGAAAGGTGAGGTGGGGTGATGCATAAAACAAGGGTTTCAAATTAGCTCCGATACCATTCCATAAACCCAATATGTAAGAGACAAGACCTATTCCTTTTTCAGTGAACTGGACTCAACACCCCCTATTCACCGCACAAGAATATATCTGACTAGGAAGAATCTTCAAACCTATGTATTGATATCTCTCTGTAAGTGAGTCAAGGGGGTGTAAAGCGGCATAAACACAGCCGTGAAAAGCAGCTAAACCCCATTATAAAAATAAATTACTTTTCAAAACCCGTGAAAGAAAGACAGTGAAAGAGAGAGAAATTCTTACAAAATTCGTTCAGGGGCTGTGATGCAACCTGGATTGACCATATCTAGACCCACAGCTGATTGAGACATAAGGGTGGACACTCTTGGGGCTGAGAGGTTCGGTGAGGTTGGGTGAGCCAACGCAGACCCTTTCAAGTAATACTGCATGGTACCCATCCCATGGGTCCCAAATCTCCAGGTTCAAGGGCATCTTCCTACGTCGAAAACAGGCATGAGAAACCCAGAAGATGGTACACGGTGTGATCGGGAAAGGTTTCTAAAACGCACCTCATTTCTCATCTCCTTTGCTCGGGTTCGCCATTCCAGCCGATTTACTAGCCATCTCCCTCCTTGGAGAATCAGCACCTTTAACCTCCTGTTCCGTACAGGTTGCAATTTGTCCTGAGGATGAACGGGAAGAGGGGGAACCAATGAGAGACTAGCTCTAGGTGTTGGGACAGGCACAGGTCACTCTATTTTCCCATCAGGAAGAAGAATTAAGCACAAGCTCAGCCTGCCCCCCAGAACCAGAAGAGGGCCGGAAGCAATCCTGCGCTTTTGCGGCCAGCTCCCAAAAAAGCGAGTTGAAAAATGGAGCTCAGGGGCACTGCAATTCACAAACCTGCAGAGTTTTAAATGATACCTCTCGTCCACAAATATATTAAGGGAAGGCAACGAAGAGGCTTTGAAAGCAAGGCAGAATTGCAGGAAACAGATTTCAGGAGGTAGATTCGAATCGCCTTGAAAGCACATGAAAAGCGGCAAAACGTGGACAATGATGCCCTTGGCCAAAAAGGGCGTATGCGTTTTTTCCTGAATATATTCAGGAAAAAACGCATACGCCCTTTTTGGCCAACCAAGCAACCTGGAAAGGCCAATCAGCGCTCCAAAGAAGTCTCGCTTCCCAGCGGGCAAAAGGGCCATGCGGAAAAAAGTGTCCAAACCAGAAATGCAGGACCGGCCATGGAGAAATGGGAGCCTTGCTACGCTGATGGGCGGGATGTAAATTGCCAACAGCCACTCTGGAGAAGTGTACGGTGTGTTCTGAAACATCTAAAAAACACAGCTTGGAGAGCATAGGGCACTTCCACTCATGGGCGTATAAATTGGGAAAACTAAAAATCAGCAAGACACAGGCACCCCAAATTTAGGGCTGCTCTGTTGACAAGAACCCCCACTTCATTACACCTTAAATATCCTAGGAAAGAGAAAAATGGATAAAGAAGTTGGGGTCCTCATGTACAATGGAATATCACTCAGCCATGAAATCAACGTCATAAGGCTAGTAGCAGCACGATGAGTGGATTTAGGTACGACGATTCTAAGTGAAATAAGTCACACAGAAAAAGACACTTATCATAAGATATCACTTAGAGAGGGAATGTAAAAACCACTACACTTGAACTGAATTACAAAACAGAACAGAGTCACACGTTTAGGAAACACACTATGGCTGCTGAACGGGAAAGGTGAGGTGGGGTGATGCATAAAACAAGGGTTTCATATTAGCTCAGATACCGTTCCATAAACCCAATATGTAAGAGACAAGACCTATTCCTTTTTCAGTGAACTGGACTCAACACCCCCTATTCACCGCACAAGAATATATCTAACTAGGAAGAATCTTCAAACCTATGTATTGATATCTCTCCGTAAGTGAGTCAAGGGGGTGTAAAGCGGCATAAACACAGCCGTGAAAAGCAGCTAAACCCCATTATAAAAATAAATTACTTTTCAAAACCCGTGAAACAAAGACAGTGAAAGAGAGAGAAATTCTTACAAAATTCGTTCAGGGGCTGTGATGCAACCTGGATTGACCATATCTAGACCCACAGCTGATTGAGACATAAGGGTGGACACTCTTGGGGCTGAGAGGTTCGGTGAGGTTGGGTGAGCCAACGCAGACCCTTTCAAGTAATACTGCATGGTACCCATCCCATGGGTCCCAAATCTCCAGGTTCAAGGGCATCTTCCTACGTCGAAAACAGGCATGAGAAACCCAGAAGATGGTACACCGTGTGATCGGGAAAGGTTTCTAAAACGCACCTCATTTCTCATCTCCTTTGCTCGGGTTCGCCATTCCAGCCGATTTACTAGCCATCTCCCTCCTTGGAGAATCAGCACCTTTAACCTCCTGTTCCGTACAGGTTGCAATTTGTCCTGAGGATGAACGGGAAGAGGGGGAACCAATGAGAGACTAGCTCTAGGTGTTGGGACAGGCACAGGTCACTCTATTTTCCCATCAGGAAGAAGAATTAAGCACAAGCTCAGCCTGCCCCCCAGAAGCAGAAGAGGGCCTGAAGCAATCCTGCGCTTTTGTGGCCAGCTCCCAAAAAAGCGAGTTGAAAAATGGAGCTCAGGGGCACTGCAATTCACAAACCTGCAGAGTTTTAAATGATACCTCTCGTCCACAAATATATTAAGGGAAGGCAACGAAGAGGCTTTGAAAGCAAGGCAGAATTGCAGGAAACAGATTTCAGGAGGTAGATTCGAATCGCCTTGAAAGCACATGAAAAGCGGCAAAACGTGGACAATGATGCCCTTGGCCAAAAAGGGCGTATGCGTTTTTTCCTGAATATATTCAGGAAAAAACGCATACGCCCTTTTTGGCCAACCAAGCAACCTGGAAAGGCCAATCAGCGCTCCAAAGAAGTCTCGCTTCCCAGCGGGCAAAAGGGCCATGCGGAAAAAAGTGTCCAAACCAGAAATGCAGGACCGGCCATGGAGAAATGGGAGCCTTGCTACGCTGATGGGTGGGACGTAAATTGCCAACAGCCACTCTGGAGAAGTGTACGGTGTGTTCTGAAACATCTAAAAAACACAGCTTGGAGAGCATAGGGCACTTCCACTCATGGGCGTATAAATTGGGAAAACGAAAAATCAGCAAGACACAGGCACCCCAAAGTTTAGGGCTGCTCTGTTGACAAGAACCCCCACTTCATTACACCTTAAATATCCTAGGAAAGAGAAAAATGGATAAAGAAGTTGGGGTCCTCATGTACAATGGAATATCACTCAGCCATGAAATCAACGTCATAAGGCTAGTAGCAGCACGATGAGTGGATTTAGGTACGACGATTCTAAGTGAAATAAGTCACACAGAAAAAGACACTTATCATAAGATATCACTTAGAGAGGGAATGTAAAAACCGCTACACTTGAACTGAATTACAAAACAGAACAGAGTCACACGTTTAGGAAACACACTATGGCTGCTGAACGGGAAAGGTGAGGTGGGGTGATGCATAAAACAAGGGTTTCAAATTAGCTCCGATACCATTCCATAAACCCAATATGTAAGAGACAAGACCTATTCCTTTTTCAGTGAACTGGACTCAACACCCCCTATTCACCGCACAAGAATATATCTGACTAGGAAGAATCTTCAAACCTATGTATTGATATCTCTCTGTAAGTGAGTCAAGGGGGTGTAAAGCGGCATAAACACAGCCGTGAAAAGCAGCTAAACCCCATTATAAAAAGAAATTACTTTTCAAAACCCGTGAAAGAAAGACAGTGAAAGAGAGAGAAATTCTTACAAAATTCGTTCAGGGGCTGTGATGCAACCTGGATTGACCATATCTAGACCCACAGCTGATTGAGACATAAGGGTGGACACTCTTGGGGCTGAGAGGTTCGGTGAGGTTGGGTGAGCCAACGCAGACCCTTTCAAGTAATACTGCATGGTACCCATCCCATGGGTCCCAAATCTCCAGGTTCAAGGGCATCTTCCTACGTCGAAAACAGGCATGAGAAACCCAGAAGATGGTACACCGTGTGATCGGGAAAGGTTTCTAAAACGCACCTCATTTCTCATCTCCTTTGCTCGGGTTCGCCATTCCAGCCGATTTACTAGCCATCTCCCTCCTTGGAGAATCAGCACCTTTAACCTCCTGTTCCGTACAGGTTGCAATTTGTCCTGAGGATGAACGGGAAGAGGGGGAACCAATGAGAGACTAGCTCTAGGTGTTGGGACAGGCACAGGTCACTCTATTTTCCCATCAGGAAGAAGAATTAAGCACAAGCTCAGCCTGCCCCCCAGAACCAGAAGAGGGCCGGAAGCAATCCTGCGCTTTTGCGGCCAGCTCCCAAAAAAGCGAGTTGAAAAATGGAGCTCAGGGGCACTGCAATTCACAAACCTGCAGAGTTTTAAATGATACCTCTCGTCCACAAATATATTAAGGGAAGGCAACGAAGAGGCTTTGAAAGCAAGGCAGAATTGCAGGAAACAGATTTCCGGAGGTAGATACGAATCGCCTTGAAAGCACATGAAAAGCGGCAAAACGTGGACAATGATGCCCTTGGCCAAAAAGGGCGTATGCGTTTTTTCCTGAATATATTCAGGAAAAAACGCATACGCCCTTTTTGGCCAACCAAGCAACCTGGAAAGGCCAATCAGCGCTCCAAAGAAGTCTCGCTTCCCAGCGGGCAAAAAGGGCCATGCGGAAAAAAGTGTCCAAACCAGAAATGCAGGACCGGCCATGGAGAAATGGGAGCCTTGCTACGCTGATGGGCGGGATGTAAATTGCCAACAGCCACTCTGGAGAAGTGTACGGTGTGTTCTGAAACATCTAAAAAACACAGCTTGGAGAGCATAGGGCACTTCCACTCATGGGCGTATAAATTGGGAAAACTAAAAATCAGCAAGACACAGGCACCCCAAATTTAGGGCTGCTCTGTTGACAAGAACCCCCACTTCATTACACCTTAAATATCCTAGGAAAGAGAAAAATGGATAAAGAAGTTGGGGTCCTCATGTACAATGGAATATCACTCAGCCATGAAATCAACGTCATAAGGCTAGTAGCAGCACGATGAGTGGATTTAGGTACGACGATTCTAAGTGAAATAAGTCACACAGAAAAAGACACTTATCATAAGATATCACTTAGAGAGGGAATGTAAAAACCGCTACACTTGAATTGAATTACAAAACAGAACAGAGTCACACGTTTAGGAAACACACTATGGCTGCTGAACGGGAAAGGTGAGGTGGGGTGATGCATAAAACAAGGGTTTCAAATTAGCTCCGATACCGTTCCATAAACCCAATATGTAAGAGACAAGACCTATTCCTTTTTCAGTGAACTGGACTCAACACCCCCTATTCACCGCACAAGAATATATCTAACTAGGAAGAATCTTCAAACCTATGTATTGATATCTCTCCGTAAGTGAGTCAAGGGGGTGTAAAGCGGCATAAACACAGCCGTGAAAAGCAGCTAAACCCCATTATAAAAATAAATTACTTTTCAAAACCCGTGAAACAAAGACAGTGAAAGAGAGAGAAATTCTTACAAAATTCGTTCAGGGGCTGTGATGCAACCTGGATTGACCATATCTAGACCCACAGCTGATTGAGACATAAGGGTGGACACTCTTGGGGCTGAGAGGTTCGGTGAGGTTGGGTGAGCCAACGCAGACCCTTTCAAGTAATACTGCATGGTACCCATCCCATGGGTCCCAAATCTCCAGGTTCAAGGGCATCTTCCTACGTCGAAAACAGGCATGAGAAACCCAGAAGATGGTACACCGTGTGATCGGGAAAGGTTTCTAAAACGCACCTCATTTCTCATCTCCTTTGCTCGGGTTCGCCATTCCAGCCGATTTACTAGCCATCTCCCTCCTTGGAGAATCAGCACCTTTAACCTCCTGTTCCGTACAGGTTGCAATTTGTCCTGAGGATGAACGGGAAGAGGGGGAACCAATGAGAGACTAGCTCTAGGTGTTGGGACAGGCACAGGTCACTCTATTTTCCCATCAGGAAGAAGAATTAAGCACAAGCTCAGCCTGCCCCCCAGAAGCAGAAGAGGGCCTGAAGCAATCCTGCGCTTTTGCGGCCAGCTCCCAAAAAAGCGAGTTGAAAAATGGAGCTCAGGGGCACTGCAATTCACAAACCTGCAGAGTTTTAAATGATACCTCTCGTCCACAAATATATTAAGGGAAGGCAACGAAGAGGCTTTGAAAGCAAGGCAGAATTGCAGGAAACAGATTTCAGGAGGTAGATTCGAATCGCCTTGAAAGCACATGAAAAGCGGCAAAACGTGGACAATGATGCCCTTGGCCAAAAAGGGCGTATGCGTTTTTTCCTGAATATATTCAGGAAAAAACGCATACGCCCTTTTTGGCCAACCAAGCAACCTGGAAAGGCCAATCAGCGCTCCAAAGAAGTCTCGCTTCCCAGCGGGCAAAAGGGCCATGCGGAAAAAAGTGTCCAAACCAGAAATGCAGGACCGGCCATGGAGAAATGGGAGCCTTGCTACGCTGATGGGTGGGATGTAAATTGCCAACAGCCACTCTGGAGAAGTGTACGGTGTGTTCTGAAACATCTAAAAAACACAGCTTGGAGAGCATAGGGCACTTCCACTCATGGGCGTATAAATTGGGAAAACTAAAAATCAGCAAGACACAGGCACCCCAAAGTTTAGGGCTGCTCTGTTGACAAGAACCCCCACTTCATTACACCTTAAATATCCTAGGAAAGAGAAAAATGGATAAAGAAGTTGTGGTCCTCATGTACAATGGAATATCACTCAGCCATGAAATCCACGTCATAAGGCTAGTAGCAGCACGATGAGTGGATTTAGGTACGACGATTCTAAGTGAAATAAGTCACACAGAAAAAGACACTTATCATAAGATATCACTTAGAGAGGGAATGTAAAAACCGCTACACTTGAACTGAATTGCAAAACAGAACAGAGTCACACGTTTAGGAAACACACTATGGCTGCTGAACGGGAAAGGTGAGGTGGGGTGATGCATAAAACAAGGGTTTCAAATTAGCTCCGATACCGTTCCATAAACCCAATATGTAAGAGACAAGACCTATTCCTTTTTCAGTGAACTGGACTCAACACCCCCTATTCACCGCACAAGAATATATCTGACTAGTAAGAATCTTCAAACCTATGTATTGATATCTCTCCGTAAGTGAGTCAAGGGGGTGTAAAGCGGCATAAACACAGCCGTGAAAAGCAGCTAAACCCCAATATAAAAATAAATTACTTTTCAAAACCCGTGAAACAAAGACAGTGAAAGAGAGAGAAATTCTTACAAAATTCGTTCAGGGGCTGTGATGCAACCTGGATTGACCATATCTAGACCCACAGCTGATTGAGACATAAGGGTGGACACTCTTGGGGCTGAGAGGTTCGGTGAGGTTGGGTGAGCCAACGCAGACCCTTTCAAGTAATACTGCATGGTACCCATCCCATGGGTCCCAAATCTCCAGGTTCAAGGGCATCTTCCTACGTCGAAAACAGGCATGAGAAACCCAGAAGATGGTACACCGTGTGATCGGGAAAGGTTTCTAAAACGCACCTCATTTCTCATCTCCTTTGCTCGGGTTCGCCATTCCAGCCGATTTACTAGCCATCTCCCTCCTTGGAGAATCAGCACCTTTAACCTCCTGTTCCGTACAGGTTGCAATTTGTCCTGAGGATGAAGGGGAAGAGGGGGAACCAATGAGAGACTAGCTCTAGGTGTTGGGACAGGCACAGGTCACTCTATTTTCCCATCAGGAAGAAGAATTAAGCACAAGCTCAGCCTGCCCCCCAGAACCAGAAGAGGGCCGGAAGCAATCCTGCGCTTTTGCGGCCAGCTCCCAAAAAAGCGAGTTGAAAAATGGGCTCAGGGGCACTGCAATTCACAAACCTGCAGAGTTTTAAATGATACCTCTCGTCCACAAATATATTAAGGGAAGGCAACGAAGAGGCTTTGAAAGCAAGGCAGAATTGCAGGAAACAGATTTCAGGAGGTAGATTCGAATCGCCTTGAAAGCACATGAAAAGCGGCAAAACGTGGACAATGATGCCCTTGGCCAAAAAGGGCGTATGCGTTTTTTCCTAAATATATTCAGGAAAAAACGCATACGCCCTTTTTGGCCAACCAAGCAACCTGGAAAGGCCAATCAGCGCTCCAAAGAAGTCTCGCTTCCCAGCGGGCAAAAGGGCCATGCGGAAAAAAGTGTCCAAACCAGAAATGCAGGACCGGCCATGGAGAAATGGGAGCCTTGCTACGCTGATGGGTGGGATGTAAATTGCCAACAGCCACTCTGGAGAAGTGTACGGTGTGTTCTGAAACATCTAAAAAACACAGCTTGGAGAGCATAGGGCACTTCCACTCATGGGCGTATAAATTGGGAAAACTAAAAATCAGCAAGACACAGGCACCCCAAAGTTTAGGGCTGCTCTGTTGACAAGAACCCCAACTTCATTACACCTTAAATATCCTAGGAAAGAGAAAAATGGGTAAAGAAGTTGGGGTCCTCACGTACAATGGAATATCACTCAGCCATGAAATCCACGTCATAAGGCTAGTAGCAGCACGATGAGTGGATTTAGGTACGACGATTCTAAGTGAAATAAGTCACACAGAAAAAGACACTTATCATAAGATATCACTTAGAGAGGGAATGTAAAAACCGCTACACTTGAACTGAATTGCAAAACAGAACAGAGTCACACGTTTAGGAAACACACTATGGCTGCTGAACGGGAAATGCGAGGTGGGGTGATGCATAAAACAAGGGTTTCAAATTAGCTCAGATACCGTTCCATAAACCCAATATGTAAGAGACAAGACCTATTCCTTTTTCAGTGAACTGGACTCAACACCCCCTATTCACCGCACAAGAATATATCTGACTAGTAAGAATCTTCAAACCTATGTATTGATATCTCTCTGTAAGTGAGTCAAGGGGGTGTAAAGCGGCATAAACACAGCTGTGAGAAGCAGCTAAACCCCATTATAAAAATAAATTACTTTTCAAAACCCGTGAAACAAAGACAGTGAAAGAGAGAGAAATTCTTACAAAATTCGTTCAGGGGCTGTGATGCAACCTGGATTGACCATATCTAGACCCACAGCTGATTGAGACATAAGGGTGGACACTCTTGGGGCTGAGAGGTTCGGTGAGGTTGGGTGAGCCAACGCAGACCCTTTCAAGTAATACTGCATGGTACCCATCCCATGGGTCCCAAATCTCCAGGTTCAAGGGCATCTTCCTACGTCGAAAACAGGCATGAGAAACCCAGAAGATGGTACACCGTGTGATCGGGAAAGGTTTCTAAAACGCACCTCATTTCTCATCTCCTTTGCTCGGGTTCGCCATTCCAGCCGATTTACTAGCCATCTCCCTCCTTGGAGAATCAGCACCTTTAACCTCCTGTTCCGTACAGGTTGCAATTTGTCCTGAGGATGAACGGGAAGAGGGGGAACCAATGAGAGACTAGCTCTAGGTGTTGGGACAGGCACAGGTCACTCTATTTTCCCATCAGGAAGAAGAATTAAGCACAAGCTCAGCCTGCCCCCCAGAACCAGAAGAGGGCCTGAAGCAATCCTGCGCTTTTGCGGCCAGCTCCCAAAAAAGCGAGTTGAAAAATGGAGCTCAGGGGCACTGCAATTCACAAACCTGCAGAGTTTTAAATGATACCTCTCGTCCACAAATATATTAAGGGAAGGCAACGAAGAGGCTTTGAAAGCAAGGCAGAATTGCAGGAAACAGATTTCAGGAGGTAGATTCGAATCGCCTTGAAAGCACATGAAAAGCGGCAAAACGTGGACAATGATGCCCTTGGCCAAAAAGGGCGTATGCGTTTTTTCCTGAATATATTCAGGAAAAAACGCATACGCCCTTTTTGGCCAACCAAGCAACCTGGAAAGGCCAATCAGCGCTCCAAAGAAGTCTCGCTTCCCAGCGGGCAAAAGGGCCATGCGGAAAAAAGTGTCCAAACCAGAAATGCAGGACCGGCCATGGAGAAATGGGAGCCTTGCTACGCTGATGGGTGGGATGTAAATTGCCAACAGCCACTCTGGAGAAGTGTATGGTGTGTTCTGAAACATCTAAAAAACACAGCTTGGAGAGCATAGGGCACTTCCACTCATGGGCGTATAAATTGGGAAAACTAAAAATCAGCAAGACACAGGCACCCCAAAGTTTAGGGCTGCTCTGTTGACAAAAACCCCCCTTCATTACACCTTAAATATCCTAGGAAAGAGAAAAATGGATAAAGAAGTTGTGGTCCTCATGTACAATGGAATATCACTCAGCCAGGAAATCAACGTCATAAGGCTAGTAGCAGCACGATGAGTGGATTTAGGTACGACGATTCTAAGTGAAATAAGTCACACAGAAAAAGACACTTATCATAAGATATCACTTCTAGAGGGAATGTAGAACCGCTACACTTGAACTGAATTACAAAACAGAACAGAGTCACAGGTTTAGGAAACACACTATGGCTGCTGAACGGGAAAGTTGAGGTGGGGTAATGCATAAAACAAGGGTTTCAAATTAGCTCAGATACCGTTCCATAAACCCAATATGTAAGAGACAAGACCTATTCCTTTTTCAGTGAACTGGACTCAACACCCCCTATTCACCGCACAAGAATATATCTGACTAGTAAGAATCTTCAAACCTTTGTATTGATATCTCTCTGTAAGTGAGTCAAGGGGGTGTAAAGCGGCATAAACACAGCCGTGAAAAGCAGCTAAACCCCATTATAAAAATAAATTACTTTTCAAAACCCGTGAAACAAAGACAGTGAAAGAGAGAGAAATTCTTACAAAATTCGTTCAGGGGCTGTGATGCAACCTGGATTGACCATATCTAGACCCACAGCTGATTGAGACATAAGGGTGGACACTCTTGGGGCTGAGAGGTTCGGTGAGGTTGGGTGAGCCAACGCAGACCCTTTCAAGTAATACTGCATGGTACCCATCCCATGGGTCCCAAATCTCCAGGTTCAAGGGCATCTTCCTACGTCGAAAACAGGCATGAGAAACCCAGAAGATGGTACACCGTGTGATCGGGAAAGGTTTCTAAAACGCACCTCATTTCTCATCTCCTTTGCTCGGGTTCGCCATTCCAGCCGATTTACTAGCCATCTCCCTCCTTGGAGAATCAGCACCTTTAACCTCCTGTTCCGTACAGGTTGCAATTTGTCCTGAGGATGAAGGGGAAGAGGGGGAACCAATGAGAGACTAGCTCTAGGTGTTGGGACAGGCACAGGTCACTCTATTTTCCCATCAGGAAGAAGAATTAAGCACAAGCTCAGCCTGCCCCCCAGAACCAGAAGAGGGCCGGAAGCAATCCTGCGCTTTTGCGGCCAGCTCCCAAAAAAGCGAGTTGAAAAATGGAGCTCAGGGGCACTGCAATTCACAAACCTGCAGAGTTTTAAATGATACCTCTCGTCCACAAATATATTAAGGGAAGGCAACGAAGAGGCTTTGAAAGCAAGGCAGAATTGCAGGAAACAGATTTCAGGAGGTAGATTCGAATCGCCTTGAAAGCACATGAAAAGCGGCAAAATGTGGACAATGATGCCCTTGGCCAAAAAGGGCGTATGCGTTTTTTCCTGAATATATTCAGGAAAAAACGCATACGCCCTTTTTGGCCAACCAAGCAACCTGGAAAGGCCAATCAGCGCTCCAAAGAAGTCTCGCTTCCCAGCGGGCAAAAGGGCCATGCGGAAAAAAGTGTCCAAACCCGAAATGCAGGACCGACCATGGAGAAATGGGAGCCTTGCTACGCTGATGGGTGGGATGTAAATTGCCAACAGCCACTCTGGAGAAGTGTACGGTGTGTTCTGAAACATCTAAAAAACACAGCTTGGAGAGCATAGGGCACTTCCACTCATGGGCGTATAAATTGGGAAAACTAAAAATCAGCAAGACACAGGCACCCCAAAGTTTAGGGCTGCTCTGTTGACAAGAACCCCCACTTCATTACACCTTAAATATCCTAGGAAAGAGAAAAATGGATAAAGAAGTTGGGGTCCTCATGTACAATGGAATATCACTCAGCCATGAAATCAACGTCATAAGGCTAGTAGCAGCACGATGAGTGGATTTAGGTACGACGATTCTAAGTGAAATAAGTCACACAGAAAAAGACACTTATCATAAAATATCACTTAGAGAGGGAATGTAAAAACCGCTACACTTGAACTGAATTACAAAACAGAACAGAGTCACACGTTTAGGAAACACACTATGGCTGCTGAACGGGAAAGGTGAGGTGGGGTGATGCATAAAACAAGGGTTTCATATTAGCTCAGATACCGTTCCATAAACCCAATATGTAAGAGACAAGACCTATTCCTTTTTCAGTGAACTGGACTCAACACCCCCTATTCACCGCACAAGAATATATCTAACTAGGAAGAATCTTCAAACCTATGTACTGATATCTCTCCGTAAGTGAGTCAAGGGGGTGTAAAGCGGCATAAACACAGCCGTGAAAAGCAGCTAAACCCCATTATAAAAATAAATTACTTTTCAAAACCCGTGAAACAAAGACAGTGAAAGAGAGAGAAATTCTTACAAAATTCGTTCAGGGGCTGTGATGCAACCTGGATTGACCATATCTAGACCCACAGCTGATTGAGACATAAGGGTGGACACTCTTGGGGCTGAGAGGTTCGGTGAGGTTGGGTGAGCCAACGCAGACCCTTTCAAGTAATACTGCATGGTACCCATCCCATGGGTCCCAAATCTCCAGGTTCAAGGGCATCTTCCTACGTCGAAAACAGGCATGAGAAACCCAGAAGATGGTACACCGTGTGATCGGGAAAGGTTTCTAAAACGCACCTCATTTCTCATCTCCTTTGCTCGGGTTCGCCATTCCAGCCGATTTACTAGCCATCTCCCTCCTTGGAGAATCAGCACCTTTAAACTCCTGTTCCGTACAGGTTGCAATTTGTCCTGAGGATGAACGGGAAGAGGGGGAACCAATGAGAGACTAGCTCTAGGTGTTGGGACAGGCACAGGTCACTCTATTTTCCCATCAGGAAGAAGAATTAAGCACAAGCTCAGCCTGCCCCCCAGAACCAGAAGAGGGCCTGAAGCAATCCTGCGCTTTTGCGGCCAGCTCCCAAAAAAGCGAGTTGAAAAATGGAGCTCAGGGGCACTGCAATTCACAAACCTGCAGAGTTTTAAATGATACCTCTCGTCCACAAATATATTAAGGGAAGGCAACGAAGAGGCTTTGAAAGCAAGGCAGAATTGCAGGAAACAGATTTCAGGAGGTAGATTCGAATCGCCTTGAAAGCACATGAAAAGCGGCAAAACGTGGACAATGATGCCCTTGGCCAAAAAGGGCGTATGCGTTTTTTCCTAAATATATTCAGGAAAAAACGCATACGCCCTTTTTGGCCAACCAAGCAACCTGGAAAGGCCAATCAGCGCTCCAAAGAAGTCTCGCTTCCCAGCGGGCAAAAGGGCCATGCGGAAAAAAGTGTCCAAACCCGAAATGCAGGACCGGCCATGGAGAAATGGGAGCCTTGCTACGCTGATGGGTGGGATGTAAATTGCCAACAGCCACTCTGGAGAAGTGTACGGTGTGTTCTGAAACATCTAAAAAACACAGCTTGGAGAGCATAGGGCACTTCCACTCATGGGCGTATAAATTGGGAAAACTAAAAATCAGCAAGACACAGGCACCCCAAAGTTTAGGGCTGCTCTGTTGACAAGAACCCCCACTTCATTACACCTTAAATATCCTAGGAAAGAGAAAAATGGATAAAGAAGTTGGGGTCCTCATGTACAATGGAATATCACTCAGCCAGGAAATCCACGTCATAAGGCTAGTAGCAGCACGATGAGTGGATTTAGGTACGACGATTCTAAGTGAAATAAGTCACACAGAAAAAGACACTTATCATAAGATATCACTTAGAGAGGGAATGTAAAAACCGCTACACTTGAACTGAATTACAAAACAGAACAGAGTCACACGTTTAGGAAACACACTATGGCTGCTGAACGGGAAAGGCGAGGTGGGGTGATGCATAAAACAAGGGTGTCAAATTAGCTCAGATACCGTTCCATAAACCCAATATGTAAGAGACAAGACCTATTCCTTTTTCAGTGAACTGGACTCAACACCCCCTATTCACCGCACAAGAATATATCTGACTAGGAAGAATCTTCAAACCTATGTATTGATATCTCTCCGTAAGTGAGTCAAGGGGGTGTAAAGCGGCATAAACACAGCCGTGAAAAGCAGCTAAACCCCATTATAAAAATAAATTACTTTTCAAAACCCGTGAAAGAAAGACAGTGAAAGAGAGAGAAATTCTTACAAAATTCGTTCAGGGGCTGTGATGCAACCTGGATTGACCATATCTAGACCCACAGCTGATTGAGACATAAGGGTGGACACTCTTGGGGCTGAGAGGTTCGGTGAGGTTGGGTGAGCCAACGCAGACCCTTTCAAGTAATACTGCATGGTACCCATCCCATGGGTCCCAAATCTCCAGGTTCAAGGGCATCTTCCTACGTCGAAAACAGGCATGAGAAACCCAGAAGATGGTACACCGTGTGATCGGGAAAGGTTTCTAAAACGCACCTCATTTCTCATCTCCTTTGCTCGGGTTCGCCATTCCAGCCGATTTACTAGCCATCTCCCTCCTTGGAGAATCAGCACCTTTAACCTCCTGTTCCGTACAGGTTGCAATTTGTCCTGAGGATGAAGGGGAAGAGGGGGAACCAATGAGAGACTAGCTCTAGGTGTTGGGACAGGCACAGGTCACTCTATTTTCCCATCAGGAAGAAGAATTAAGCACAAGCTCAGCCTGCCCCCCAGAACCAGAAGAGGGCCTGAAGCAATCCTGCGCTTTTGCGGCCAGCTCCCAAAAAAGCGAGTTGAAAAATGGAGCTCAGGGGCACTGCAATTCACAAACCTGCAGAGTTTTAAATGATACCTCTCGTCCACAAATATATTAAGGGAAGGCAACGAAGAGGCTTTGAAAGCAAGGCAGAATTGCAGGAAACAGATTTCAGGAGGTAGATTCGAATCGCCTTGAAAGCACATGAAAAGCGGCAAAACGTGGACAATGATGCCCTTGGCCAAAAAGGGCGTATGCGTTTTTTCCTGAATATATTCAGGAAAAAACGCATACGCCCTTTTTGGCCAACCAAGCAACCTGGAAAGGCCAATCAGCGCTCCAAAGAAGTCTCGCTTCCCAGCGGGCAAAAGGGCCATGCGGAAAAAAGTGTCCAAACCAGAAATGCAGGACCGGCCATGGAGAAATGGGAGCCTTGCTACGCTGATGGGTGGGATGTAAATTGCCAACAGCCACTCTGGAGAAGTGTACGGTGTGTTCTGAAACATCTAAAAAACACAGCTTGGAGAGCATAGGGCACTTCCACTCATGGGCGTATAAATTGGGAAAACTAAAAATCAGCAAGACACAGGCACCCCAAAGTTTAGGGCTGCTCTGTTGACAAGAACCCCCACTTCATTACACCTTAAATATCCTAGGAAAGAGAAAAGTGGATAAAGAAGTTTTGGTCCTCATGTACAATGGAATATCACTCAGCCATGAAATCCACGTCATAAGGCTAGTAGCAGCACGATGAGTGGATTTAGGTACGACGATTCTAAGTGAAATAAGTCACACAGAAAAAGACACTTATCATAAGATATCACTTCTAGAGGGAATGTAGAACCGCTACACTTGAACTGAATTACAAAACAGAACAGAGTCACACGTTCAGAAAACACACTATGGCTGCTGAACGGGAAAGGCGAGGTGGGGTGATGCATAAAACAAGGGTTTCAAATTAGCTCCGATACCGTTCCATAAACCCAATATGTAAGAGACAAGACCTATTCCTTTTTCAGTGAACTGGACTCAACACCCCCTATTCACCGCACAAGAATATATCTGACTAGGAAGAATCTTCAAACCGATGTATTGATATCTCTCTGTAAGTGAGTCAAGGGTGTGTAAAGCGGCATAAACACAGCCGTGAAAAGCAGCTAAACCCCATTATAAAAATAAATTACTTTTCAAAACCCGTGAAACAAAGACAGTGAAAGAGAGAGAAATTCTTACAAAATTCGTTCAGGGGCTGTGATGCAACCTGGATTGACCATATCTAGACCCACAGCTGATTGAGACATAAGGGTGGACACTCTTGGGGCTGAGAGGTTCGGTGAGGTTGGGTGAGCCAACGCAGACCCTTTCAAGTAATACTGCATGGTACCCATCCCATGGGTCCCAAATCTCCAGGTTCAAGGGCATCTTCCTACGTCGAAAACAGGCATGAGAAACCCAGAAGATGGTACACCGTGTGATCGGGAAAGGTTTCTAAAACGCACCTCATTTCTCATCTCCTTTGCTCGGGTTCGCCATTCCAGCCGATTTACTAGCCATCTCCCTCCTTGGAGAATCAGCACCTTTAACCTCCTGTTCCGTACAGGTTGCAATTTGTCCTGAGGATGAACGGGAAGAGGGGGAACCAATGAGAGACTAGCTCTAGGTGTTGGGACAGGCACAGGTCACTCTATTTTCCCATCAGGAAGAAGAATTAAGCACAAGCTCAGCCTGCCCCCCAGAACCAGAAGAGGGCCTGAAGCAATCCTGCGCTTTTGCGGCCAGCTCCCAAAAAAGCGAGTTGAAAAATGGAGCTCAGGGGCACTGCAATTCACAAACCTGCAGAGTTTTAAATGATACCTCTCGTCCACAAATATATTAAGGGAAGGCAACGAAGAGGCTTTGAAAGCAAGGCAGAATTGCAGGAAACAGATTTCAGGAGGTAGATTCGAATCGCCTTGAAAGCACATGAAAAGCGGCAAAACGTGGACAATGATGCCCTTGGCCAAAAAGGGCGTATGCGTTTTTTCCTGAATATATTCAGGAAAAAACGCATACGCCCTTTTTGGCCAACCAAGCAACCTGGAAAGGCCAATCAGCGCTCCAAAGAAGTCTCGCTTCCCAGCGGGCAAAAGGGCCATGCGGAAAAAAGTGTCCAAACCAGAAATGCAGGACCGGCCATGGAGAAATGGGAGCCTTGCTACGCTGATGGGTGGGATGTAAATTGCCAACAGCCACTCTGGAGAAGTGTACGGTGTGTTCTGAAACATCTAAAAAACACAGCTTGGAGAGCATAGGGCACTTCCACTCATGGGCGTATAAATTGGGAAAACTAAAAATCAGCAAGACACAGGCACCCCAAAGTTTAGGGCTGCTCTGTTGACAAGAACCCCCACTTCATTACACCTTAAATATCCTAGGAAAGCGAAAAATGGATAAAGAAGTTGGGGTCCTCATGTAAAATGGAATATCACTCAGCCAGGAAATCCACGTCATAAGGCTAGTAGCAGCACGATGAGTGGATTTAGGTACGACGATTCTAAGTGAAATAAGTAACACAGAAAAAGACACTTATCATAAGATATCACTTAGAGAGGGAATGTAAAAACCGCTACACTTGAACTGAATTACAAAACAGAACAGAGTCACACGTTTAGGAAACACACTATGGCTGCTGAACGGGAAAGGCGAGGTGGGGTGATGCATAAAACAAGGGTGTCAAATTAGCTCAGATACCGTTCCATAAACCCAATATGTAAGAGACAAGACCTATTCCTTTTTCAGTGAACTGGACTCAACATCCCCTATTCACCGCACAAGAATATATCTGACTAGGAAGAATCTTCAAACCTATGTATTGATATCTCTCCGTAAGTGAGTCAAGGGGGTGTAAAGCGGCATAAACACAGCCGTGAAAAGCAGCTAAACCCCATTATAAAAATAAATTACTTTTCAAAACCCGTGACACAAAGGCAGTGAAAGAGAGAGAAATTCTTACAAAATTCGTTCAGGGGCTGTGATGCAACCTGGATTGACCATATCTAGACCCACAGCTGATTGAGACATAAGGGTGGACACTCTTGGGGCTGAGAGGTTCGGTGAGGTTGGGTGAGCCAACGCAGACCCTTTCAAGTAATACTGCATGGTACCCATCCCATGGGTCCCAAATCTCCAGGTTCAAGGGCATCTTCCTACGTCGAAAACAGGCATGAGAAACCCAGAAGATGGTACACCGTGTGATCGGGAAAGGTTTCTAAAACGCACCTCATTTCTCATCTCCTTTGCTCGGGTTCGCCATTCCAGCCGATTTACTAGCCATCTCCCTCCTTGGAGAATCAGCACCTTTAACCTCCTGTTCCGTACAGGTTGCAATTTGTCCTGAGGATGAAGGGGAAGAGGGGGAACCAATGAGAGACTAGCTCTAGGTGTTGGGACAGGCACAGGTCACTCTATTTTCCCATCAGGAAGAAGAATTAAGCACAAGCTCAGCCTGCCCCCCAGAACCAGAAGAGGGCCTGAAGCAATCCTGCGCTTTTGCGGCCAGCTCCCAAAAAAGCGAGTTGAAAAATGGAGCTCAGGGGCACTGCAATTCACAAACCTGCAGAGTTTTAAATGATACCTCTCGTCCACAAATATATTAAGGGAAGGCAACGAAGAGGCTTTGAAAGCAAGGCAGAATTGCAGGAAACAGATTTCAGGAGGTAGATTCGAATCGCCTTGAAAGCACAAGAAAAGCGGCAAAATGTGGACAATGATGCCCTTGGCCAAAAAGGGCGTATGCGTTTTTTCCTGAATATATTCAGGAAAAAACGCATACGCCCTTTTTGGCCAACCAAGCAACCTGGAAAGGCCAATCAGCGCTCCAAAGAAGTCTCGCTTCCCAGCGGGCAAAAGGGCCATGCGGAAAAAAGTGTCCAAACCAGAAATGCAGGACCGGCCATGGAGAAATGGGAGCCTTGCTACGCTGATGGGTGGGATGTAAATTGCCAACAGCCACTCTGGAGAAGTGTACGGTGTGTTCTGAAACATCTAAAAAACACAGCTTGGAGAGCATAGGGCACTTCCACTCATGGGCGTATAAATTGGGAAAACTAAAAATCAGCAAGACACAGGCACCCCAAAGTTTAGGGCTGCTCTGTTGACAAGAACCCCCACTTCATTACACCTTAAATATCCTAGGAAAGAGAAAAATGGATAAAGAAGTTGTGGTCCTCATGTACAATGGAATATCACTCAGCCAGGAAATCAACGTCATAAGGCTAGTAGCAGCACGATGAGTGGATTTAGGTACGATTCTAAGTGAAATAAGTCACACAGAAAAAGACACTTATCATAAGATATCACTTCTAGAGGGAATGTAGAACCGCTACACTTGAACTGAATTACAAAATAGAACAGAGTCACACGTTTAGGAAACACACTATGGCTGCTGAACGGGAAAGGTGAGGTGGGGTGATGCATAAAACAAGGGTTTCAAATTAGCTCCGATACCGTTCCATAAACCCAATATGTAAGAGACAAGACCTATTCCTTTTTCAGTGAACTGGACTCAACACCCCCTATTCACCGCACAAGAATATATCTGACTAGTAAGAATCTTCAAACCTATGTATTGATATCTCTCTGTTAGTGAGTCAAGGGTGTGTAAAGCGGCATAAACACAGCCGTGAAAAGCAGCTAAACCCCATTATAAAAATAAATTACTTTTCAAAACCCGTGAAACAAAGACAGTGAAAGAGAGAGAAATTCTTACAAAATTCGTTCAGGGGCTGTGATGCAACCTGGATTGACCATATCTAGACCCACAGCTGATTGAGACATAAGGGTGGACACTCTTGGGGCTGAGAGGTTCGGTGAGGTTGGGTGAGCCAACGCAGACCCTTTCAAGTAATACTGCATGGTACCCATCCCATGGGTCCCAAATCTCCAGGTTCAAGGGCATCTTCCTACGTCGAAAACAGGCATGAGAAACCCAGAAGATGGTACACCGTGTGATCGGGAAAGGTTTCTAAAACGCACCTCATTTCTCATCTCCTTTGCTCGGGTTCGCCATTCCAGCCGATTTACTAGCCATCTCCCTCCTTGGAGAATCAGCACCTTTAACCTCCTGTTCCGTACAGGTTGCAATTTGTCCTGAGGATGAACGGGAAGAGGGGGAACCAATGAGAGACTAGCTCTAGGTGTTGGGACAGGCACAGGTCACTCTATTTTCCCATCAGGAAGAAGAATTAAGCACAAGCTCAGCCTGCCCCCCAGAACCAGAAGAGGGCCTGAAGCAATCCTGCGCTTTTGCGGCCAGCTCCCAAAAAAGCGAGTTGAAAAATGGAGCTCAGGGGCACTGCAATTCACAAACCTGCAGAGTTTTAAATGATACCTCTCGTCCACAAATATATTAAGGGAAGGCAACGAAGAGGCTTTGAAAGCAAGGCAGAATTGCAGGAAACAGATTTCAGGAGGTAGATTCGAATCGCCTTGAAAGCACATGAAAAGCGGCAAAACGTGGACAATGATGCCCTTGGCCAAAAAGGGCGTATGCGTTTTTTCCTGAATATATTCAGGAAAAAACGCATACGCCCTTTTTGGCCAACCAAGCAACCTGGAAAGTCCAATCAGCGCTCCAAAGAAGTCTCGCTTCCCAGCGGGCAAAAGGGCCATGCGGAAAAAAGTGTCCAAACCAGAAATGCAGGACCGGCCATGGAGAAATGGGAGCCTTGCTACGCTGATGGGTGGGATGTAAATTGCCAACAGCCACTATGGAGAAGTGTACGGTGTGTTCTGAAATATCTAAAAAACACAGCTTGGAGAGCATAGGGCACTTCCACTCATGGGCGTATAAATTGGGAAAACTAAAAATCAGCAAGACACAGGCACCCCAAAGTTTAGGGCTGCTCTGTTGACAAGAACCCCCAGTTCATTACACCTTAAATATCCTAGGAAAGAGAAAAATGGATAAAGAAGTTGGGGTCCTCATGTACAATGGAATATCACTCAGCTAGGAAATCCACGTCATAAGGCTAGTAGCAGCACGATGAGAGGATTTAGGTACGACGATTCTAAGTGAAATAAGTCACACAGAAAAAGACACTTATCATAAGATATCACTTAGAGAGGGAATGTAAAAACCGCTACACTTGAACTGAATTACAAAACAGAACAGAGTCACACGTTTAGGAAACACACTATGGCTGCTGAACGGGAAAGGTGAGGTGGGGTGATGCATAAAACAAGGGTGTCAAATTAGCTCAGATACCGTTCCATAAACCCAATATGTAAGAGACAAGACCTATTCCTTTTTCAGTGAACTGGACTCAACACCCCCTATTCACCGCACAAGAATATATCTGACTAGGAAGAATCTTCAAACCTATGTATTGATATCTCTCCGTAAGTGAGTCAAGGGGGTGTAAAGCGGCATAACCACAGCCGTGAAAAGCAGCTAAACCCCATTATAAAAATAAATTACTTTTCTAAACCCGTGAAACAAAGACAGTGAAAGAGAGAGAAATTCTTACAAAATTCGTTCAGGGGCTGTGATGCAACCTGGATTGACCATATCTAGACCCACAGCTGATTGAGACATAAGGGTGGACACTCTTGGGGCTGAGAGGTTCGGTGAGGTTGGGTGAGCCAACGCAGACCCTTTCAAGTAATACTGCATGGTACCCATCCCATGGGTCCCAAATCTCCAGGTTCAAGGGCATCTTCCTACGTCGAAAACAGGCATGAGAAACCCAGAAGATGGTACACCGTGTGATCGGGAAAGGTTTCTAAAACGCACCTCATTTCTCATCTCCTTTGCTCGGGTTCGCCATTCCAGCCGATTTACTAGCCATCTCCCTCCTTGGAGAATCAGCACCTTTAACCTACTGTTCCTTACAGGTTGCAATTTGTCCTGAGGATGAACGGGAAGAGGGGGAACCAATGAGAGACTAGCTCTAGGTGTTGGGACAGGCACAGGTCACTCTATTTTCCCATCAGGAAGAAGAATTAAGCACAAGCTCAGCCTGCCCCCCAGAACCAGAAGAGGGCCTGAAGCAATCCTGCGCTTTTGCGGCCAGCTCCCAAAAAAGCGAGTTGAAAAATGGAGCTCAGGGGCACTGCAATTCACAAACCTGCAGAGTTTTAAATGATACCTCTCGTCCACAAATATATTAAGGGAAGGCAACGAAGAGGCTTTGAAAGCAAGGCAGAATTGCAGGAAACAGATTTCAGGAGGTAGATTCGAATCGCCTTGAAAGCACATGAAAAGCGGCAAAACGTGGACAATGATGCCCTTGGCCAAAAAGGGCGTATGCGTTTTTTCCTGAATATATTCAGGAAAAAACGCATACGCCCTTTTTGGCCAACCAAGCAACCTGGAAAGGCCAATCAGCGCTCCAAAGAAGTCTCGCTTCCCAGCGGGCAAAAGGGCCATGCGGAAAACAGTGTCCAAACCAGAAATGCAGGACTGGCCATGGAGAAATGGGAGCCTTGCTACGCTGATGGGTGGGATGTAAATTGCCAACAGCCACTCTGGAGAAGTGTACGGTGTGTTCTGAAACATCTAAAAAACACAGCTTGGAGAGCATAGGGCACTTCCACTCATGGGCGTATAAATTGGGAAAACTAAAAATCAGCAAGACACAGGCACCCCAAAGTTTAGGGCTGCTCTGTTGACAAGAACCCCCACTTCATTACACCTTAAATATCCTAGGAAAGAGAAAAATGGATAAAGAAGTTGTGGTCCTCATGTACAATGGAATATCACTCAGCCAGGAAATCAACGTCATAAGGCTAGTAGCAGTACGATGAGTGGATTTAGGTACGATTCTAAGTGAAATAAGTCACACAGAAAAAGACACTTATCATAAGATATCACTTCTAGAGGGAATGTAGAACCGCTACACTTGAACTGAATTACAAAACAGAACAGAGTCACACGTTTAGGAAACACACTATGGCTGCTGAACGGGAAAGGTGAGGTGGGGTGATGCATAAAACAAGGGTTTCAAATTAGCTCCGATACCGTTCCATAAACCCAATATGTAAGAGACAAGACCTATTCCTTTTTCAGTGAACTGGACTCAACACCCCCTATTCACCGCACAAGAATATATCTGACTAGTAAGAATCTTCAAACCTATGTATTGATATCTCTCTGTAAGTGAGTCAAGGGGGTGTAAAGCGGCATAAACACAGCCGTGAAAAGCAGCTAAACCCCATTATAAAAATAAATTACTTTTCAAAACCCGTGAAACAAAGACAGTGAAAGAGAGAGAAATTCTTACAAAATTCGTTCAGGGGCTGTGATGCAACCTGGATTGACCATATCTAGACCCACAGCTGATTGAGACATAAGGGTGGACACTCTTGGGGCTGAGAGGTTCGGTGAGGTTGGGTGAGCCAACGCAGACCCTTTCAAGTAATACTGCATGGTACCCATCCCATGGGTCCCAAATCTCCAGGTTCAAGGGCATCTTCCTACGTCGAAAACAGGCATGAGAAACCCAGAAGATGGTACACCGTGTGATCGGGAAAGGTTTCTAAAACGCACCTCATTTCTCATCTCCTTTGCTCGGGTTCGCCATTCCAGCCGATTTACTAGCCATCTCCCTCCTTGGAGAATCAGCACCTTTAACCTCCTGTTCCGTACAGGTTGCAATTTGTCCTGAGGATGAAGGGGAAGAGGGGGAACCAATGAGAGACTAGCTCTAGGTGTTGGGACAGGCACAGGTCACTCTATTTTCCCATCAGGAAGAAGAATTAAGCACAAGCTCAGCCTGCCCCCCAGAACCAGAAGAGGGCCTGAAGCAATCCTGTGCTTTTGCGGCCAGCTCCCAAAAAAGCGAGTTGAAAAATGGAGCTCAGGGGCACTGCAATTCACAAACCTGCAGAGTTTTAAATGATACCTCTCGTCCACAAATATATTAAGGGAAGGCAACGAAGAGGCTTTGAAAGCAAGGCAGAATTGCAGGAAACAGATTTCAGGAGGTAGATTCGAATCGCCTTGAAAGCACATGAAAAGCGGCAAAACCTGGACAATGATGCCCTTGGTCAAAAAGGGCGTATGCGTTTTTTCCTGAATATATTCAGGAAAAAACGCATACGCCCTTTTTGGCCAACCAAGCAACCTGGAAAGGCCAATCAGCGCTCCAAAGAAGTCTCGCTTCCCAGCGGGCAAAAGGGCCATGCGGAAAAAAGTGTCCAAACCAGAAATGCAGGACCGGCCATGGAGAAATGGGAGCCTTGCTACGCTGATGGGTGGGATGTAAATTGCCAACAGCCTCTCTGGAGAAGTGTACGGTGTGTTCTGAAACATCTAAAAAACACAGCTTTGAGGGCATAGGGCACTTCCACTCATGGGCGTATAAATTGGGAAAACTAAAAATCAGCAAGACACAGGCACCCCAAAGTTTAGGGCTGCTCTGTTGACAAGAACCCCCACTTCATTACACCTTAAATATCCTAGGAAAGAGAAAAATGGATAAAGAAGTTGTGGTCCTCATGTACAATGGAATATCACTCAGCCATGAAATCCACGTCATAAGGCTAGTAGCAGCACGATGAGTGGATTTAGGTACGACGATTCTAAGTGAAATAAGTCACACAGAAAAAGACACTTATCATAAGATACCACTTAGAGAGGGAATGTAAAAACCGCTACACTTGAACTGAATTACAAAACAGAACAGAGTCACACGTTTAGGAAACACACTATGGCTGCTGAACGGGAAAGGTGAGGTGGGGTGATGCATAAAACAAGGGTTTCAAATTAGCTCAGGTACCGTTCCATAAACCCAATATGTAATAGACAAGACCTACTCCTTGCTCAGTGAACTGGACTCAACACCCCCTATTCACCGCACAAGAATATATCTGACTAGTAAGAATCTTCAAACCTATGTATTGATATATCTCCGTAAGTGAGTCAAGGGTGTGTAAAGCGGCATAAACACAACCGTGAAAAGCAGCTAAACCCCATTATAAAAATAAATTACTTTTCAAAACCCGTGAAACAAAGGCAGTGAAAGAGAGAGAAATTCTTACAAAATTCGTTCAGGGGCTGTGATGCAACCTGGATTGACCATATCTAGACCCACAGCTGATTGAGACATAAGGGTGGACACTCTTGGGGCTGAGAGGTTCGGTGAGGTTGGGTGAGCCAACGCAGACCCTTTCAAGTAATACTGCATGGTACCCATCCCATGGGTCCCAAATCTCCAGGTTCAAGGGCATCTTCCTACGTCGAAAACAGGCATGAGAAACCCAGAAGATGGTACACCGTGTGATCGGGAAAGGTTTCTAAAACGCACCACATTTCTCATCTCCTTTGCTCGGGTTCGCCATTCCAGCCGATTTACTAGCCATCTCCCTCCTTGGAGAATCAGCACCTTTAACCTCCTGTTCCGTACAGGTTGCAATTTGTCCTGAGGATGAACGGGAAGAGGGGGAACCAATGAGAGACTAGCTCTAGGTGTTGGGACAGGCACAGGTCACTCTATTTTCCCATCAGGAAGAAGAATTAAGCACAAGCTCAGCCTGCCCCCCAGAACCAGAAGAGGGCCTGAAGCAATCCTGCGCTTTTGCGGCCAGCTCCCAAAAAAGCGAGTTGAAAAATGGAGCTCAGGGGCACTGCAATTCACAAACCTGCAGAGTTTTAAATGATACCTCTCGTCCACAAATATACTAAGGGAAGGCAACGAAGAGGCTTTGAAAGCAAGGCAGAATTGCAGGAAACAGATTTCAGGAGGTAGATTCGAATCGCCTTGAAAGCACATGAAAAGCGGCAAAACGTGGACAATGATGCCCTTGGCCAAAAAGGGCGTATGCGTTTTTTCCTGAATATATTCAGGAAAAAACGCATACGCCCTTTTTGGCCAACCAAGCAACCTGGAAAGGCCAATCAGCGCTCCAAAGAAGTCTCGCTTCCCAGCGGGCAAAAGGGCCATGCGGAAAAAAGTGTCCAAACCAGAAATGCAGGACCGGCCATGGAGAAATGGGAGCCTTGCTACGCTGATGGGTGGGATGTAAATTGCCAACAGCCACTCCGGAGAAGTGTACGGTGTGTTCTGAAACATCTAAAAAACACAGCTTGGAGAGCATAGGGCACTTCCACTCATGGGCGTATAAATTGGGAAAACTAAAAATCAGCAAGACACAGGCACCCCAAAGTTTAGGGCTGCTCTGTTGACAAGAACCCCCACTTCATTACACCTTAAATATCCTAGGAAAGCGAAAAATGGATAAAGAAGTTGTGGTCCTCATGTACAATGGAATATCACTCAGCCATGAAATCAACGTCATAAGGCTAGTAGCAGCACGATGAGTGGATTTAGGTACGACGATTCTAAGTGAAATAAGTCACACAGAAAAAGACACTTATCATAAGATATCACTTAGAGAGGGAATGTAAAACCCGCTACACTTGAACTGAATTACAAAACAGAACAGAGTCACACGTTTAGAAAACACACTATGGCTGCTGAACGGGCAAGGTGAGGTGGGGTGATGCATAAAACAAGGGTTTCAAATTAGCTCAGATACCGTTCTATAAACCCAATATGTAATAGACAAGACCTACTCCTTGCTCAGTGAACTGGACTCAACACCCCCTATTCACCGCACAAGAATATATCTGACTAGGAAGAATCTTCAAACCTATGTATTGATATATCTCCGTAAGTGAGTCAAGGGTGTGTAAAGCGGCATAAACACAACCGTGAAAAGCAGCTAAACCCCATTATAAAAATAAATTACTTTTCAAAACCCGTGAAACAAAGGCAGTGAAAGAGAGAGAAATTCTTACAAAATTCGTTCAGGGGCTGTGATGCAACCTGGATTGACCATATCTAGACCCACAGCTGATTGAGACATAAGGGTGGACACTCTTGGGGCTGAGAGGTTCGGTGAGGTTGGGTGAGCCAACGCAGACCCTTTCAAGTAATACTGCATGGTACCCATCCCATGGGTCCCAAATCTCCAGGTTCAAGGGCATCTTCCTACGTCGAAAACAGGCATGAGAAACCCAGAAGATGGTACACCGTGTGATCGGGAAAGGTTTCTAAAACGCACCTCATTTCTCATCTCCTTTGCTCGGGTTCGCCATTCCAGCCGATTTACTAGCCATCTCCCTCCTTGGAGAATCAGCACCTTTAACCTCCTGTTCCGTACAGGTTGCAATTTGTCCTGAGGATGAACGGGAAGAGGGGGAACCAATGAGAGACTAGCTCTAGGTGTTGGGACAGGCACAGGTCACTCTATTTTCCCATCAGGAAGAAGAATTAAGCACAAGCTCAGCCTGCCCCCCAGAACCAGAAGAGGGCCTGAAGCAATCCTGCGCTTTTGCGGCCAGCTCCCAAAAAAGCGAGTTGAAAAATGGAGCTCAGGGGCACTGCAATTCACAAACCTGCAGAGTTTTAAATGATACCTCTCGTCCACAAATATACTAAGGGAAGGCAACGAAGAGGCTTTGAAAGCAAGGCAGAATTGCAGGAAACAGATTTCAGGAGGTAGATTCGAATCGCCTTGAAAGCACATGAAAAGCGGCAAAACGTGGACAATGATGCCCTTGGCCAAAAAGGGCGTATGCGTTTTTTCCTGAATATATTCAGGAAAAAACGCATACGCCCTTTTTGGCCAACCAAGCAACCTGGAAAGGCCAATCAGCGCTCCAAAGAAGTCTCGCTTCCCAGCGGGCAAAAGGGCCATGCGGAAAAAAGTGTCCAAACCAGAAATGCAGGACCGGCCATGGAGAAATGGGAGCCTTGCTACGCTGATGGGTGGGATGTAAATTGCCAACAGCCACTCTGGAGAAGTGTACGGTGTGTTCTGAAACATCTAAAAAACACAGCTTGGAGAGCATAGGGCACTTCCACTCATGGGCGTATAAATTGGGAAAACTAAAAATCAGCAAGACACAGGCACCCCAAAGTTTAGGGCTGCTCTGTTGACAAGAACCCCCACTTCATTACACCTTAAATATCCTAGGAAAGCGAAAAATGGATAAAGAAGTTGTGGTCCTCATGTACAATGGAATATCACTCAGCCATGAAATCCACGTCATAAGGCTATTAGCAGCACGATGAGTGGATTTAGGTACGACGATTCTAAGTGAAATAAGTCACACAGAAAAAGACACTTATCATAAGATATCACTTAGAGAGGGAATGTAAAACCCGCTACACTTGAACTGAATTACAAAACAGAACAGAGTCACACGTTTAGAAAACACACTATGGCTGCTGAACGGGCAAGGTGAGGTGGGGTGATGCATAAAACAAGGGTTTCAAATTAGCTCAGATACCGTTCTATAAACCCAATATGTAATAGACAAGACCTACTCCTTGCTCAGTGAACTGGACTCAACACCCCCTATTCACCGCACAAGAATATATCTGACTAGGAAGAATCTTCAAACCTATGTATTGATATATCTCCGTAAGTGAGTCAAGGGTGTGTAAAGCGGCATAAACACAACCGTGAAAAGCAGCTAAACCCCATTATAAAAATAAATTACTTTTCAAAACCCGTGAAACAAAGGCAGTGAAAGAGAGAGAAATTCTTACAAAATTCGTTCAGGGGCTGTGATGCAACCTGGATTGACCATATCTAGACCCACAGCTGATTGAGACATAAGGGTGGACACTCTTGGGGCTGAGAGGTTCGGTGAGGTTGGGTGAGCCAACGCAGACCCTTTCAAGTAATACTGCATGGTACCCCTCCCATGGGTCCCAAATCTCCAGGTTCAAGGGCATCTTCCTACGTCGAAAACAGGCATGAGAAACCCAGAAGATGGTACACCGTGTGATCGGGAAAGGTTTCTAAAACGCACCTCATTTCTCATCTCCTTTGCTCGGGTTCGCCATTCCAGCCGATTTACTAGCCATCTCCCTCCTTGGAGAATCAGCACCTTTAACGTACTGTTCCGTACAGGTTGCAATTTGTCCTGAGGATGAACGGGAAGAGGGGGAACCAATGAGAGACTAGCTCTAGGTGTTGGGACAGGCACAGGTCACTCTATTTTCCCATCAGGAAGAAGAATTAAGCACAAGCTCAGCCTGCCCCCCAGAACCAGAAGAGGGCCTGAAGCAATCCTGCGCTTTTGCGGCCAGCTCCCAAAAAAGCGAGTTGAAAAATGGAGCTCAGGGGCACTGCAATTCACAAACCTGCAGAGTTTTAAATGATACCTCTCGTCCACAAATATACTAAGGGAAGGCAACGAAGAGGCTTTGAAAGCAAGGCAGAATTGCAGGAAACAGATTTCAGGAGGTAGATTCGAATCGCCTTGAAAGCACATGAAAAGCGGCAAAACGTGGACAATGATGCCCTTGGCCAAAAAGGGCGTATGCGTTTTTTCCTGAATATATTCAGGAAAAAACGCATACGCCCTTTTTGGCCAACCAAGCAACCTGGAAAGGCCAATCAGCGCTCCAAAGAAGTCTCGCTTCCCAGCGGGCAAAAGGGCCATGCGGAAAAAAGTGTCCAAACCAGAAATGCAGGACCGGCCATGGAGAAATGGGAGCCTTGCTACGCTGATGGGTGGGATGTAAATTGCCAACAGCCACTCTGGAGAAGTGTACGGTGTGTTCTGAAACATCTAAAAAACACAGCTTGGAGAGCATAGGGCACTTCCACTCATGGGCGTATAAATTGGGAAAACTAAAAATCAGCAAGACACAGGCACCCCAAAGTTTAGGGCTGCTCTGTTGACAAGAACCCCCACTTCATTACACCTTAAATATCCTAGGAAAGCGAAAAATGGATAAAGAAGTTGTGGTCCTCATGTACAATGGAATATCACTCAGCCATGAAATCAACGTCATAAGGCTAGTAGCAGCACGATGAGTGGATTTAGGTACGACGATTCTAAGTGAAATAAGTCACACAGAAAAAGACACTTATCATAAGATATCACTTAGAGAGGGAATGTAAAACCCGCTACACTTGAACTGAATTACAAAACAGAACAGAGTCACACGTTTAGAAAACACACTATGGCTGCTGAACGGGCAAGGTGAGGTGGGGTGATGCATAAAACAAGGGTTTCAAATTAGCTCAGATACCGTTCTATAAACCCAATATGTAATAGACAAGACCTACTCCTTGCTCAGTGAACTGGACTCAACACCCCCTATTCACCGCACAAGAATATATCTGACTAGGAAGAATCTTCAAACCTATGTATTGATATATCTCCGTAAGTGAGTCAAGGGTGTGTAAAGCGGCATAAACACAACCGTGAAAAGCAGCTAAACCCCATTATAAAAATAAATTACTTTTCAAAACCCGTGAAACAAAGGCAGTGAAAGAGAGAGAAATTCTTACAAAATTCGTTCAGGGGCTGTGATGCAACCTGGATTGACCATATCTAGACCCACAGCTGATTGAGACATAAGGGTGGACACTCTTGGGGCTGAGAGGTTCGGTGAGGTTGGGTGAGCCAACGCAGACCCTTTCAAGTAATACTGCATGGTACCCATCCCATGGGTCCCAAATCTCCAGGTTCAAGGGCATCTTCCTACGTCGAAAACAGGCATGAGAAACCCAGAAGATGGTACACCGTGTGATCGGGAAAGGTTTCTAAAACGCACCTCATTTCTCATCTCCTTTGCTCGGGTTCGCCATTCCAGCCGATTTACTAGCCATCTCCCTCCTTGGAGAATCAGCACCTTTAACCTCCTGTTCCGTACAGGTTGCAATTTGTCCTGAGGATGAACGGGAAGAGGGGGAACCAATGAGAGACTAGCTCTAGGTGTTGGGACAGGCACAGGTCACTCTATTTTCCCATCAGGAAGAAGAATTAAGCACAAGCTCAGCCTGCCCCCCAGAACCAGAAGAGGGCCTGAAGCAATCCTGCGCTTTTGCGGCCAGCTCCCAAAAAAGCGAGTTGAAAAATGGAGCTCAGGGGCACTGCAATTCACAAACCTGCAGAGTTTTAAATGATACCTCTCGTCCACAAATATACTAAGGGAAGGCAACGAAGAGGCTTTGAAAGCAAGGCAGAATTGCAGGAAACAGATTTCAGGAGGTAGATTCGAATCGCCTTGAAAGCACATGAAAAGCGGCAAAACGTGGACAATGATGCCCTTGGCCAAAAAGGGCGTATGCGTTTTTTCCTGAATATATTCAGGAAAAAACGCATACGCCCTTTTTGGCCAACCAAGCAACCTGGAAAGGCCAATCAGCGCTCCAAAGAAGTCTCGCTTCCCAGCGGGCAAAAGGGCCATGCGGAAAAAAGTGTCCAAACCAGAAATGCAGGACCGGCCATGGAGAAATGGGAGCCTTGCTACGCTGATGGGTGGGATGTAAATTGCCAACAGCCACTCTGGAGAAGTGTACGGTGTGTTCTGAAACATCTAAAAAACACAGCTTGGAGAGCATAGGGCACTTCCACTCATGGGCGTATAAATTGGGAAAACTAAAAATCAGCAAGACACAGGCACCCCAAAGTTTAGGGCTGCTCTGTTGACAAGAACCCCCACTTCATTACACCTTAAATATCCTAGGAAAGCGAAAAATGGATAAAGAAGTTGTGGTCCTCATGTACAATGGAATATCACTCAGCCATGAAATCAACGTCATAAGGCTAGTAGCAGCACGATGAGTGGATTTAGGTACGACGATTCTAAGTGAAATAAGTCACACAGAAAAAGACACTTATCATAAGATATCACTTAGAGAGGGAATGTAAAACCCGCTACACTTGAACTGAATTACAAAACAGAACAGAGTCACACGTTTAGAAAACACACTATGGCTGCTGAACGGGCAAGGTGAGGTGGGGTGATGCATAAAACAAGGGTTTCAAATTAGCTCAGATACCGTTCTATAAACCCAATATGTAATAGACAAGACCTACTCCTTGCTCAGTGAACTGGACTCAACACCCCCTATTCACCGCACAAGAATATATCTGACTAGTAAGAATCTTCAAACCTATGTATTGATATATCTCCGTAAGTGAGTCAAGGGTGTGTAAAGCGGCATAAACACAACCGTGAAAAGAAGCTAAACCCCATTATAAAAATAAATTACTTTTCAAAACCCGTGAAACAAAGGCAGTGAAAGAGAGAGAAATTCTTACAAAATTCGTTCAGGGGCTGTGATGCAACCTGGATTGACCATATCTAGACCCACAGCTGATTGAGACATAAGGGTGGACACTCTTGGGGCTGAGAGGTTCGGTGAGGTTGGGTGAGCCAACGCAGACCCTTTCAAGTAATACTGCATGGTACCCATCCCATGGGTCCCAAATCTCCAGGTTCAAGGGCATCTTCCTACGTCGAAAACAGGCATGAGAAACCCAGAAGATGGTACACCGTGTGATCGGGAAAGGTTTCTAAAACGCACCTCATTTCTCATCTCCTTTGCTCGGGTTCGCCATTCCAGCCGATTTACTAGCCATCTCCCTCCTTGGAGAATCAGCACCTTTAACCTCCTGTTCCGTACAGGTTGCAATTTGTCCTGAGGATGAACGGGAAGAGGGGGAACCAATGAGAGACTAGCTCTAGGTGTTGGGACAGGCACAGGTCACTCTATTTTCCCATCAGGAAGAAGAATTAAGCACAAGCTCAGCCTGCCCCCCAGAACCAGAAGAGGGCCTGAAGCAATCCTGCGCTTTTGCGGCCAGCTCCCAAAAAAGCGAGTTGAAAAATGGAGCTCAGGGGCACTGCAATTCACAAACCTGCAGAGTTTTAAATGATACCTCTCGTCCACAAATATACTAAGGGAAGGCAACGAAGAGGCTTTGAAAGCAAGGCAGAATTGCAGGAAACAGATTTCAGGAGGTAGATTCGAATCGCCTTGAAAGCACATGAAAAGCGGCAAAACGTGGACAATGATGCCCTTGGCCAAAAAGGGCGTATGCGTTTTTTCCTGAATATATTCAGGAAAAAACGCATACGCCCTTTTTGGCCAACCAAGCAACCTGGAAAGGCCAATCAGCGCTCCAAAGAAGTCTCGCTTCCCAGCGGGCAAAAGGGCCATGCGGAAAAAAGTGTCCAAACCAGAAATGCAGGACCGGCCATGGAGAAATGGGAGCCTTGCTACGCTGATGGGTGGGATGTAAATTGCCAACAGCCACTCTGGAGAAGTGTACGGTGTGTTCTGAAACATCTAAAAAACACAGCTTGGAGAGCATAGGGCACTTCCACTCATGGGCGTATAAATTGGGAAAACTAAAAATCAGCAAGACACAGGCACCCCAAAGTTTAGGGCTGCTCTGTTGACAAGAACCCCCACTTCATTACACCTTAAATATCCTAGGAAAGCGAAAAATGGATAAAGAAGTTGTGGTCCTCATGTACAATGGAATATCACTCAGCCATGAAATCCACGTCATAAGGCTATTAGCAGCACGATGAGTGGATTTAGGTACGACGATTCTAAGTGAAATAAGTCACACAGAAAAAGACACTTATCATAAGATATCACTTAGAGAGGGAATGTAAAACCCGCTACACTTGAACTGAATTACAAAACAGAACAGAGTCACACGTTTAGAAAACACACTATGGCTGCTGAACGGGCAAGGTGAGGTGGGGTGATGCATAAAACAAGGGTTTCAAATTAGCTCAGATACCGTTCTATAAACCCAATATGTAATAGACAAGACCTACTCCTTGCTCAGTGAACTGGACTCAACACCCCCTATTCACCGCACAAGAATATATCTGACTAGGAAGAATCTTCAAACCTATGTATTGATATATCTCCGTAAGTGAGTCAAGGGTGTGTAAAGCGGCATAAACACAACCGTGAAAAGCAGCTAAACCCCATTATAAAAATAAATTACTTTTCAAAACCCGTGAAACAAAGGCAGTGAAAGAGAGAGAAATTCTTACAAAATTCGTTCAGGGGCTGTGATGCAACCTGGATTGACCATATCTAGACCCACAGCTGATTGAGACATAAGGGTGGACACTCTTGGGGCTGAGAGGTTCGGTGAGGTTGGGTGAGCCAACGCAGACCCTTTCAAGTAATACTGCATGGTACCCATCCCATGGGTCCCAAATCTCCAGGTTCAAGGGCATCTTCCTACGTCGAAAACAGGCATGAGAAACCCAGAAGATGGTACACCGTGTGATCGGGAAAGGTTTCTAAAACGCACCTCATTTCTCATCTCCTTTGCTCGGGTTCGCCATTCCAGCCGATTTACTAGCCATCTCCCTCCTTGGAGAATCAGCACCTTTAACCTCCTGTTCCGTACAGGTTGCAATTTGTCCTGAGGATGAACGGGAAGAGGGGGAACCAATGAGAGACTAGCTCTAGGTGTTGGGACAGGCACAGGTCACTCTATTTTCCCATCAGGAAGAAGAATTAAGCACAAGCTCAGCCTGCCCCCCAGAACCAGAAGAGGGCCTGAAGCAATCCTGCGCTTTTGCGGCCAGCTCCCAAAAAACCGAGTTGAAAAATGGAGCTCAGGGGCACTGCAATTCACAAACCTGCAGAGTTTTAAATGATACCTCTCGTCCACAAATATACTAAGGGAAGGCAACGAAGAGGCTTTGAAAGCAAGGCAGAATTGCAGGAAACAGATTTCAGGAGGTAGATTCGAATCGCCTTGAAAGCACATGAAAAGCGGCAAAACGTGGACAATGATGCCCTTGGCCAAAAAGGGCGTATGCGTTTTTTCCTGAATATATTCAGGAAAAAACGCATACGCCCTTTTTGGCCAACAAAGCAACCTGGAAAGGCCAATCAGCGCTCCAAAGAAGTCTCGCTTCCCAGCGGGCAAAAGGGCCATGCGGAAAAAAGTGTCCAAACCAGAAATGCAGGACCTGCCATGGAGAAATGGGAGCCTTGCTACGCTGATGGGTGGGATGTAAATTGCCAACAGCCACTCTGGAGAAGTGTACGGTGTGTTCTGAAACATCTAAAAAACACAGCTTGGAGAGCATAGGGCACTTCCACTCATGGGAGTATAAATTGGGAAAACTAAAAATCAGCAAGACACAGGCACCCCAAAGTTTAGGGCTGCTCTGTTGACAAGAACCCCCACTTCATTACACCTTAAATATCCTAGGAAAGCGAAAAATGGATAAAGAAGTTGTGGTCCTCATGTACAATGGAATATCACTCAGCCATGAAATCAACGTCATAAGGCTAGTAGCAGCACGATGAGTGGATTTAGGTACGACGATTCTAAGTGAAATAAGTCACACAGAAAAAGACACTTATCATAAGATATCACTTAGAGAGGGAATGTAAAAACCGCTACACTTGAACTGAATTACAAAACAGAACAGAGTCACACGTTTAGGAAACACACTATGGCTGCTGAACGGGAAAGGTGAGGTGGGGTGATGCATAAAACAAGGGTTTCAAATTAGCTCCGATACCGTTCCATAAACCCAATATGTAAGAGACAAGACCTATTCCTTTTTCAGTGAACTGGACTCAACACCCCCTATTCACCGCAAAAGAATATATCTGACTAGTAAGAATCTTCAAACCTATGTATTGATATCTCTCCGTAAGTGAGTCAAGGGGGTGTAAAGCGGCATAAACACAGCCGTGAAAAGCAGCTAAACCCCAATATAAAAATAAATTACTTTTCAAAACCCGTGAAACAAAGACAGTGAAAGAGAGAGAAATTCTTACAAAATTCGTTCAGGGGCTGTGATGCAACCTGGATTGACCATATCTAGACCCACAGCTGATTGAGACATAAGGGTGGACACTCTTGGGGCTGAGAGGTTCGGTGAGGTTGGGTGAGCCAACGCAGACCCTTTCAAGTAATACTGCATGGTACCCATCCCATGGGTCCCAAATCTCCAGGTTCAAGGGCATCTTCCTATGTCGAAAACAGGCATGAGAAACCCAGAAGATGGTACACCGTGTGATCGGGAAAGGTTTCTAAAACGCACCTCATTTCTCATCTCCTTTGCTCGGGTTCGCCATTCCAGCCGATTTACTAGCCATCTCCCTCCTTGGAGAATCAGCACCTTTAACCTCCTGTTCCGTACAGGTTGCAATTTGTCCTGAGGATGAACGGGAAGAGGGGGAACCAATGAGAGACTAGCTCTAGGTGTTGGGACAGGCACAGGTCACTCTATTTTCCCATCAGGAAGAAGAATTAAGCACAAGCTCAGCCTGCCCCCCAGAACCAGAAGAGGGCCTGAAGCAATCCTGCGCTTTTGCGGCCAGCTCCCAAAAAAGCGAGTTGAAAAATGGAGCTCAGGGGCACTGCAATTCACAAACCTGCAGAGTTTTAAATGATACCTCTCGTCCACAAATATATTAAGGGAAGGCAACGAAGAGGCTTTGAAAGCAAGGCAGAATTGCAGGAAACAGATTTCAGGAGGTAGATTCGAATCGCCTTGAAAGCACATGAAAAGCGGCAAAACGTGGACAATGATGCCCTTGGCCAAAAAGGGCGTATGCGTTTTTTCCTGAATATATTCAGGAAAAAACGCATACGCCCTTTTTGGCCAACCAAGCAACCTGGAAAGGCCAATCAGCGCTCCAAAGAAGTCTCGCTTCCCAGCGGGCAAAAGGGCCATGCGGAAAAAAGTGTCCAAACCAGAAATGCAGGACCGGCCATGGAGAAATGGGAGCCTTGCTACGCTGATGGGTGGGATGTAAATTGCCAACAGCCACTCTGGAGACGTGTACGGTGTGTTCTGAAACATCTAAAAAACACAGCTTGGAGAGCATAGGGCACTTCCACTCATGGGCGTATAAATTGGGAAAACTAAAAATCAGCAAGACACAGGCACCCCAAAGTTTAGGGCTGCTCTGTTGACAAGAACCCCCACTTCATTACACCTTAAATATCCTAGGAAAGCGAAAAATGGATAAAGAAGTTGTGGTCCTCATGTACAATGGAATATCACTCAGCCATGAAATCAACGTCATAAGGCTAGTAGCAGCACGATGAGTGGATTTAGGTACGACGATTCTAAGTGAAATAAGTCACACAGAAAAAGACACTTATCATAAGATATCACTTAGAGAGGGAATGTAAAAACCGCTACACTTGAACTGAATTACAAAACAGAACAGAGTCACACGTTTAGGAAACACACTATGGCTGCTGAACGGGAAAGGTGAGGTGGGGTGATGCATAAAACAAGGGTTTTAAATTAGCTCAGATACCGTTCTATAAACCCAATATGTAATAGACAAGACCTACTCCTTGCTCAGTGAACTGGACTCAACACCCCCTATTCACCGCACAAGAATATATCTGACTAGTAAGAATCATCTAACCTATGTATTGATATCTCTCCGTAAGTGAGTCAAGGGTGTGTAAAGCGGCATAAACACAACCGTGAAAAGCAGCTAAACCCCATTATAAAAATAAATTACTTTTCAAAACCCGTGAAACAAAGACAGTGAAAGAGAGAGAAATTCTTACAAAATTCGTTCAGGGGCTGTGATGCAACCTGGATTGACCATATCTAGACCCACAGCTGATTGAGACATAAGGGTGGACACTCTTGGGGCTGAGAGGTTCGGTGAGGTTGGGTGAGCCAACGCAGACCCTTTCAAGTAATACTGCATGGTACCCATCCCATGGGTCCCAAATCTCCAGGTTCAAGGGCATCTTCCTACGTCGAAAACAGGCATGAGAAACCCAGAAGATGGTACACCGTGTGATTGGGAAAGGTTTCTAAAACGCACCACATTTCTCATCTCCTTTGCTCGGGTTCGCCATTCCAGCCGATTTACTAGCCATCTCCCTCCTTGGAGAATCAGCACCTTTAACCTCCTGTTCCGTACAGGTTGCAATTTGTCCTGAGGATGAACGGGAAGAGGGGGAACCAATGAGAGACTAGCTCTAGGTGTTGGGACAGGCACAGGTCACTCTATTTTCCCATCAGGAAGAAGAATTAAGCACAAGCTCAGCCTGCCCCCCAGAACCAGAAGAGGGCCTGAAGCAATCCTGCGCTTTTGCGGCCAGCTCCCAAAAAAGCGAGTTGAAAAATGGAGCTCAGGGGCACTGCAATTCACAAACCTGCAGAGTTTTAAATGATACCTCTCGTCCACAAATATACTAAGGGAAGGCCACGAAGAGGCTTTGAAAGCAAGGCAGAATTGCAGGAAACAGATTTCAGGAGGTAGATTCGAATCGCCTTGAAAGCACATGAAAAGCGGCAAAACGTGGACAATGATGCCCTTGGCCAAAAAGGGCGTATGCGTTTTTTCCTGAATATATTCAGGAAAAAACGCATACGCCCTTTTTGGCCAACCAAGCAACCTGGAAAGGCCAATCAGTGCTCCAAAGAAGTCTCGCTTCCCAGCGGGCAAAAGGGCCATGCGGAAAAAAGTGTCCAAACCAGAAATGCAGGACCGGCCATGGAGAAATGGGAGCCTTGCTACGCTGATGGGTGGGATGTAAATTGCCAACAGCCACTCTGGAGAAGTGTACGGTGTGTTCTGAAACATCTAAAAAACACAGCTTGGAGAGCATAGGGCACTTCCACTCATGGGCGTATAAATTGGGAAAACTAAAAATCAGCAAGACACAGGCACCCCAAAGTTTAGGGCTGCTCTGTTGACAAGAACCCCCACTTCATTACACCTTAAATATCCTAGGAAAGCGAAAAATGGATAAAGAAGTTGTGGTCCTCATGTACAATGGAATATCACTCAGCCATGAAATCAACGTCATAAGGCGAGTAGCAGCACGATGAGTGGATTTAGGTACGACGATTCTAAGTGAAATAAGTCACACAGAAAAAGACACTTATCATAAGATATCACTTAGAGAGGGAATGTAAAAACCGCTACACTTGAACTGAATTACAAAACAGAACAGAGTCACACGTTTAGAAAACACACTATGGCTGCTGAACGGGAAAGGTGAGGTGGGGTGATGCATAAAACAAGGGTTTCAAATTAGCTCCGATACCGTTCCATAAACCCAATATGTAAGAGAAAAGACCTATTCCTTTTTCAGTGAACTGGACTCAACACCCCCTATTCACCGCACAAGAATATATCTGACTAGTAAGAATCTTCAAACCTATGTATTGATATCTCTCTGTAAGTGAGTCAAGGGGGTGTAAAGCGGCATAAACACAGCCGTGAAAAGCAGCTAAACCCCATTATAAAAATAAATTACTTTTCAAAACCCGTGAAACAAAGACAGTGAAAGAGAGAGAAATTCTTACAAAATTCGTTCAGGGGCTGTGATGCAACCTGGATTGACCATATCTAGACCCACAGCTGATTGAGACATAAGGGTGGACACTCTTGGGGCTGAGAGGTTCGGTGAGGTTGGGTGAGCCAACGCAGACCCTTTCAAGTAATACTGCATGGTACCCATCCCATGGGTCCCAAATCTCCAGGTTCAAGGGCATCTTCGTACGTCGAAAACAGGCATGAGAAACCCAGAAGATGGTACACCGTGTGATCGGGAAAGGTTTCTAAAACGCACCACATTTCTCATCTCCTTTGCTCGGGTTCGCCATTCCAGCCGATTTACTAGCCATCTCCCTCCTTGGAGAATCAGCACCTTTAAACTCCTGTTCCGTACAGGTTGCAATTTGTCCTGAGGATGAACGGGAAGAGGGGGAACCAATGAGAGACTAGCTCTAGGTGTTGGGACAGGCACAGGTCACTCTATTTTCCCATCAGGAAGAAGAATTAAGCACAAGCTCAGCCTGCCCCCCAGAACCAGAAGAGGGCCTGAAGCAATCCTGCGCTTTTGCGGCCAGCTCCCAAAAAAGCGAGTTGAAAAATGGAGCTCAGGGGCACTGCAATTCACAAACCTGCAGAGTTTTAAATGATACCTCTCGTCCACAAATATACTAAGGGAAGGCCACGAAGAGGCTTTGAAAGCAAGGCAGAATTGCAGGAAACAGATTTCAGGAGGTAGATTCGAATCGCCTTGAAAGCACATGAAAAGTGGCAAAACGTGGACAATGATGCCCTTGGCCAAAAAGGGCGTATGCGTTTTTTCCTGAATATATTCAGGAAAAAACGCATACGCCCTTTTTGGCCAACCAAGCAACCTGGAAAGGCCAATCAGTGCTCCAAAGAAGTCTCGCTTCCCAGCGGGCAAAAGGGCCATGCGGAAAAAAGTGTCCAAACCAGAAATGCAGGACCGGCCATGGAGAAATGGGAGCCTTGCTACGCTGATGGGTGGGATGTAAATTGCCAACAGCCACTCTGGAGAAGTGTACGGTGTGTTCGGAAACATCTAAAAAACACAGCTTGGAGAGCATAGGGCACTTCCACTCATGGGCGTATAAATTGGGAAAACTAAAAATCAGCAAGACACAGGCACCCCAAAGTTTAGGGCTGCTCTGTTGACAAGAACCCCCACTTCATTACACCTTAAATATCCTAGGAAAGCGAAAAATGGATAAAGAAGTTGTGGTCCTCATGTACAATGGAATATCACTCAGCCATGAAATCAACGTCATAAGGCGAGTAGCAGCACGATGAGTGGATTTAGGTACGACGATTCTAAGTGAAATAAGTCACACAGAAAAAGACACTTATCATAAGATATCACTTAGAGAGGGAATGTAAAAACCGCTACACTTGAACTGAATTACAAAACAGAACAGAGTCACACGTTTAGAAAACACACTATGGCTGCTGAACGGGAAAGGTGAGGTGGGGTGATGCATAAAACAAGGGTTTCAAATTAGCTCCGATACCGTTCCATAAACCCAATATGTAAGAGAAAAGACCTATTCCTTTTTCAGTGAACTGGACTCAACACCCCCTATTCACCGCACAAGAATATATCTGACTAGTAAGAATCTTCAAACCTATGTATTGATATCTCTCTGTAAGTGAGTCAAGGGGGTGTAAAGCGGCATAAACACAGCCGTGAAAAGCAGCTAAACCCCATTATAAAAATAAATTACTTTTCAAAACCCGTGAAACAAAGACAGTGAAAGAGAGAGAAATTCTTACAAAATTCGTTCAGGGGCTGTGATGCAACCTGGATTGACCATATCTAGACCCACAGCTGATTGAGACATAAGGGTGGACACTCTTGGGGCTGAGAGGTTCGGTGAGGTTGGGTGAGCCAACGCAGACCCTTTCAAGTAATACTGCATGGTACCCATCCCATGGGTCCCAAATCTCCAGGTTCAAGGGCATCTTCCTACGTCGAAAACAGGCATGAGAAACCCAGAAGATGGTACACCGTGTGATCGGGAAAGGTTTCTAAAACGCACCTCATTTCTCATCTCCTTTGCTCGGGTTCGCCATTCCAGCCGATTTACTAGCCATCTCCCTCCTTGGAGAATCAGCACCTTTAACCTCCTGTTCCGTACAGGTTGCAATTTGTCCTGAGGATGAACGGGAAGAGGGGGAACCAATGAGAGACTAGCTCTAGGTGTTGGGACAGGCACAGGTCACTCTATTTTCCCATCAGGAAGAAGAATTAAGCACAAGCTCAGCCTGCCCCCCAGAACCAGAAGAGGGCCTGAAGCAATCCTGCGCTTTTGCGGCCAGCTCCCAAAAAAGCGAGTTGAAAAATGGAGCTCAGGGGCACTGCAATTCACAAACCTGCACAGTTTTAAATGATACCTCTCGTCCACAAATATATTAAGGGAAGGCAACGAAGAGGCTTTGAAAGCAAGGCAGAATTGCAGGAAACAGATTTCAGGAGGTAGATTCGAATCGCCTTGAAAGCACATGAAAAGCGGCAAAACGTGGACAATGATGCCCTTGGCCAAAAAGGGCGTATGCGTTTTTTCCTGAATATATTCAGGAAAAAACGCATACGCCCTTTTTGGCCAACCAAGCAACCTGGAAAGGCCAATCAGCGCTCCAAAGAAGTCTCGCTTCCCAGCGGGCAAAAGGGCCATGCGGAAAAAAGTGTCCAAACCAGAAATGCAGGACCGGCCATGGAGAAATGGGAGCCTTGCTACGCTGATGGGTGGGATGTAAATTGCCAACAGCCACTCTGGAGACGTGTACGGTGTGTTCTGAAACATCTAAAAAACACAGCTTGGAGAGCATAGGGCACTTCCACTCATGGGCGTATAAATTGGGAAAACTAAAAATCAGCAAGACACAGGCACCCCAAAGTTTAGGGCTGCTCTGTTGACAAGAACCCCCACTTCATTACACCTTAAATATCCTAGGAAAGCGAAAAATGGATAAAGAAGTTGTGGTCCTCATGTACAATGGAATATCACTCAGCCATGAAATCAACGTCATAAGGCTAGTAGCAGCACGATGAGTGGATTTAGGTACGACGATTCTAAGTGAAATAAGTCACACAGAAAAAGACACTTATCATAAGATATCACTTAGAGAGGGAATGTAAAAACCGCTACACTTGAACTGAATTACAAAACAGAACAGAGTCACACGTTTAGGAAACACACTATGGCTGCTGAACGGGAAAGGTGAGGTGGGGTGATGCATAAAACAAGGGTTTCAAATTAGCTCAGATACCGTTCTATAAACCCAATATGTAATAGACAAGACCTACTCCTTGCTCAGTGAACTGGACTCAACACCCCCTATTCACCGCACAAGAATATATCTGACTAGTAAGAATCATCTAACCTATGTATTGATATCTCTCCGTAAGTGAGTCAAGGGTGTGTAAAGCGGCATAAACACAACCGTGAAAAGCAGCTAAACCCCATTATAAAAATAAATTACTTTTCAAAACCCGTGAAACAAAGACAGTGAAAGAGAGAGAAATTCTTACAAAATTCGTTCAGGGACTGTGATGCAACCTGGATTGACCATATCTAGACCCACAGCTGATTGAGACATAAGGGTGGACACTCTTGGGGCTGAGAGGTTCGGTGAGGTTGGGTGAGCCAACGCAGACCCTTTCAAGTAATACTGCATGGTACCCATCCCATGGGTCCCAAATCTCCAGGTTCAAGGGCATCTTCCTACGTCGAAAACAGGCATGAGAAACCCAGAAGATGGTACACCGTGTGATTGGGAAAGGTTTCTAAAACGCACCACATTTCTCATCTCCTTTGCTCGGGTTCGCCATTCCAGCCGATTTACTAGCCATCTCCCTCCTTGGAGAATCAGCACCTTTAACCTCCTGTTCCGTACAGGTTGCAATTTGTCCTGAGGATGAACGGGAAGAGGGGGAACCAATGAGAGACTAGCTCTAGGTGTTGGGACAGGCACAGGTCACTCTATTTTCCCATCAGGAAGAAGAATTAAGCACAAGCTCAGCCTGCCCCCCAGATCCAGAAGAGGGCCTGAAGCAATCCTGCGCTTTTGCGGCCAGCTCCCAAAAAAGCGAGTTGAAAAATGGAGCTCAGGGGCACTGCAATTCACAAACCTGTAGAGTTTTAAATGATACCTCTCGTCCACAAATATACTAAGGGAAGGCAACGAAGAGGCTTTGAAAGCAAGGCAGAATTGCAGGAAACAGATTTCAGGAGGTAGATTCGAATCGCCTTGAAAGCACATGAAAAGCGGCAAAACGTGGACAATGATGCCCTTGGCCAAAAAGGGCGTATGCGTTTTTTCCTGAATATATTCAGGAAAAAACGCATACGCCCTTTTTGGCCAACCAAGCAACCTGGAAAGGCCAATCAGTGCTCCAAAGAAGTCTCGCTTCCCAGCGGGCAAAAGGGCCATGCGGAAAAAAGTGTCCAAACCAGAAATGCAGGACCGGCCATGGAGAAATGGGAGCCTTGCTACGCTGATGGGTGGGATGTAAATTGCCAACAGCCACTCTGGAGAAGTGTACGGTGTGTTCTGAAACATCTAAAAAACACAGCTTGGAGAGCATAGGGCACTTCCACTCATGGGCGTATAAATTGGGAAAACTAAAAATCAGCAAGACACAGGCACCCCAAAGTTTAGGGCTGCTCTGTTGACAAGAACCCCCACTTCATTACACCTTAAATATCCTAGGAAAGCGAAAAATGGATAAAGAAGTTGTGGTCCTCATGTACAATGGAATATCACTCAGCCATGAAATCAACGTCATAAGGCTAGTAGCAGAACGATGAGTGGATTTAGGTACGACGATTCTAAGTGAAATAAGTCACACAGAAAAAGACACTTATCATAAGATATCACTTAGAGAGGGAATGTAAAAACCGCTACACTTGAACTGAATTACAAAACAGAACAGAGTCACACGTTTAGAAAACACACTATGGCTGCTGAACGGGAAAGGTGAGGTGGGGTGATGCATAAAACAAGGGTTTCAAATTAGCTCCGATACCGTTCCATAAACCCAATATGTAAGAGACAAGACCTATTCCTTTTTCAGTGAACTGGACTCAACACCCCCTATTCACCGCACAAGAATATATCTGACTAGTAAGAATCTTCAAACCTATGTATTGATATCTCTCTGTAAGTGAGTCAAGGGGGTGTAAAGCGGCATAAACACAGCCGTGAAAAGCAGCTAAACCCCATTATAAAAATAAATTACTTTTCAAAACCCGTGAAACAAAGACAGTGAAAGAGAGAGAAATTCTTACAAAATTCGTTCAGGGGCTGTGATGCAACCTGGATTGACCATATCTAGACCCACAGCTGATTGAGACATAAGGGTGGACACTCTTGGGGCTGAGAGGTTCGGTGAGGTTGGGTGAGCCAACGCAGACCCTTTCAAGTAATACTGCATGGTACCCATCCCATGGGTCCCAAATCTCCAGGTTCAAGGGCATCTTCGTACGTCGAAAACAGGCATGAGAAACCCAGAAGATGGTACACCGTGTGATCGGGAAAGGTTTCTAAAACGCACCACATTTCTCATCTCCTTTGCTCGGGTTCGCCATTCCAGCCGATTTACTAGCCATCTCCCTCCTTGGAGAATCAGCACCTTTAAACTCCTGTTCCGTACAGGTTGCAATTTGTCCTGAGGATGAACGGGAAGAGGGGGAACCAATGAGAGACTAGCTCTAGGTGTTGGGACAGGCACAGGTCACTCTATTTTCCCATCAGGAAGAAGAATTAAGCACAAGCTCAGCCTGCCCCCCAGAACCAGAAGAGGGCCTGAAGCAATCCTGCGCTTTTGCGGCCAGCTCCCAAAAAAGCGAGTTGAAAAATGGAGCTCAGGGGCACTGCAATTCACAAACCTGCAGAGTTTTAAATGATACCTCTCGTCCACAAATATACTAAGGGAAGGCCACGAAGAGGCTTTGAAAGCAAGGCAGAATTGCAGGAAACAGATTTCAGGAGGTAGATTCGAATCGCCTTGAAAGCACATGAAAAGTGGCAAAACGTGGACAATGATGCCCTTGGCCAAAAAGGGCGTATGCGTTTTTTCCTGAATATATTCAGGAAAAAACGCATACGCCCTTTTTGGCCAACCAAGCAACCTGGAAAGGCCAATCAGTGCTCCAAAGAAGTCTCGCTTCCCAGCGGGCAAAAGGGCCATGCGGAAAAAAGTGTCCAAACCAGAAATGCAGGACCGGCCATGGAGAAATGGGAGCCTTGCTACGCTGATGGGTGGGATGTATATTGCCAACAGCCACTCTGGAGAAGTGTACGGTGTGTTCGGAAACATCTAAAAAACACAGCTTGGAGAGCATAGGGCACTTCCACTCATGGGCGTATAAATTGGGAAAACTAAAAATCAGCAAGACACAGGCACCCCAAAGTTTAGGGCTGCTCTGTTGACAAGAACCCCCACTTCATTACACCTTAAATATCCTAGGAAAGCGAAAAATGGATAAAGAAGTTGTGGTCCTCATGTACAATGGAATATCACTCAGCCATGAAATCAACGTCATAAGGCGAGTAGCAGCACGATGAGTGGATTTAGGTACGACGATTCTAAGTGAAATAAGTCACACAGAAAAAGACACTTATCATAAGATATCACTTAGAGAGGGAATGTAAAAACCGCTACACTTGAACTGAATTACAAAACAGAACAGAGTCACACGTTTAGAAAACACACTATGGCTGCTGAACGGGAAAGGTGAGGTGGGGTGATGCATAAAACAAGGGTTTCAAATTAGCTCCGATACCGTTCCATAAACCCAATATGTAAGAGACAAGACCTATTCCTTTTTCAGTGAACTGGACTCAACACCCCCTATTCACCGCACAAGAATATATCTGACTAGTAAGAATCTTCAAACCTATGTATTGATATCTCTCTGTAAGTGAGTCAAGGGGGTGTAAAGCGGCATAAACACAGCCGTGAAAAGCAGCTAAACCCCATTATAAAAATAAATTACTTTTCAAAACCCGTGAAACAAAGACAGTGAAAGAGAGAGAAATTCTTACAAAATTCGTTCAGGGGCTGTGATGCAACCTGGATTGACCATATCTAGACCCACAGCTGATTGAGACATAAGGGTGGACACTCTTGGGGCTGAGAGGTTCGGTGAGGTTGGGTGAGCCAACGCAGACCCTTTCAAGTAATACTGCATGGTACCCATCCCATGGGTCCCAAATCTCCAGGTTCAAGGGCATCTTCCTACGTCGAAAACAGGCATGAGAAACCCAGAAGATGGTACACCGTGTGATCGGGAAAGGTTTCTAAAACGCACCTCATTTCTCATCTCCTTTGCTCGGGTTCGCCATTCCAGCCGATTTACTAGCCATCTCCCTCCTTGGAGAATCAGCACCTTTAACCTCCTGTTCCGTACAGGTTGCAATTTGTCCTGAGGATGAACGGGAAGAGGGGGAACCAATGAGAGACTAGCTCTAGGTGTTGGGACAGGCACAGGTCACTCTATTTTCCCATCAGGAAGAAGAATTAAGCACAAGCTCAGCCTGCCCCCCAGAACCAGAAGAGGGCCTGAAGCAATCCTGCGCTTTTGCGGCCAGCTCCCAAAAAAGCGAGTTGAAAAATGGAGCTCAGGGGCACTGCAATTCACAAACCTGCACAGTTTTAAATGATACCTCTCGTCCACAAATATATTAAGGGAAGGCAACGAAGAGGCTTTGAAAGCAAGGCAGAATTGCAGGAAACAGATTTCAGGAGGTAGATTCGAATCGCCTTGAAAGCACATGAAAAGCGGCAAAACGTGGACAATGATGCCCTTGGCCAAAAAGGGCGTATGCGTTTTTTCCTGAATATATTCAGGAAAAAACGCATACGCCCTTTTTGGCCAACCAAGCAACCTGGAAAGGCCAATCAGTGCTCCAAAGAAGTCTCGCTTCCCAGCGGGCAAAAGGGCCATGCGGAAAAAAGTGTCCAAACCAGAAATGCAGGACCGGCCATGGAGAAATGGGAGCCTTGCTACGCTGATGGGTGGGATGTAAATTGCCAACAGCCACTCTGGAGAAGTGTACGGTGTGTTCTGAAACATCTAAAAAACACAGCTTGGAGAGCATAGGGCACTTCCACTCATGGGCGTATAAATTGGGAAAACTAAAAATCAGCAAGACACAGGCACCCCAAAGTTTAGGGCTGCTCTGTTGACAAGAACCCCCACTTCATTACACCTTAAATATCCTAGGAAAGCGAAAAATGGATAAAGAAGTTGTGGTCCTCATGTACAATGGAATATCACTCAGCCATGAAATCAACGTCATAAGGCTAGTAGCAGCACGATGAGTGGATTTAGGTACGACGATTCTAAGTGAAATAAGTCACACAGAAAAAGACACTTATCATAAGATATCACTTAGAGAGGGAATGTAAAAACCGCTACACTTGAACTGAATTACAAAACAGAACAGAGTCACACGTTTAGAAAACACACTATGGCTGCTGAACGGGCAAGGTGAGGTGGGGTGATGCATAAAACAAGGGTTTCAAATTAGCTCAGATACCGTTCCATAAACCCAATATGTAATAGACAAGACCTACTCCTTGCTCAGTGAACTGGACTCAACACCCCCTATTCACCGCACAAGAATATATCTGACTAGTAAGAATCATCAAACCTATGTATTGATATCTCTCCGTAAGTGAGTCAAGGGTGTGTAAAGCGGCATAAACACAACCGTGAAAAGCAGCTAAACCCCATTATAAAAATAAATTACTTTTCAAAACCCGTGAAACAAAGACAGTGAAAGAGAGAGAAATTCTTACAAAATTCGTTCAGGGGCTGTGATGCAACCTGGATTGACCATATCTAGACCCACAGCTGATTGAGACATAAGGGTGGACACTCTTGGGGCTGAGAGGTTCGGTGAGGTTGGGTGAGCCAACGCAGACCCTTTCAAGTAATACTGCATGGTACCCATCCCATGGGTCCCAAATCTCCAGGTTCAAGGGCATCTTCCTACGTCGAAAACAGGCATGAGAAACCCAGAAGATGGTACACCGTGTGATCGGGAAAGGTTTCTAAAACGCACCTCATTTCTCATCTCCTTTGCTCGGGTTCGCCATTCCAGCCGATTTACTAGCCATCTCCCTCCTTGGAGAATCAGCACCTTTAACCTCCTGTTCCGTACAGGTTGCAATTTGTCCTGAGGATGAACGGGAAGAGGGGGAACCAATGAGAGACTAGCTCTAGGTGTTGGGACAGGCACAGGTCACTCTATTTTCCCATCAGGAAGAAGAATTAAGCACAAGCTCAGCCTGCCCCCCAGAACCAGAAGAGGGCCTGAAGCAATCCTGCGCTTTTGCGGCCAGCTCCCAAAAAAGCGAGTTGAAAAATGGAGCTCAGGGGCACTGCAATTCACAAACCTGCAGAGTTTTAAATGATACCTCTCGTCCACAAATATACTAAGGGAAGGCAACGAAGAGGCTTTGAAAGCAAGGCAGAATTGCAGGAAACAGATTTCAGGAGGTAGATTCGAATCGCCTTGAAAGCACATGAAAAGCGTCAAAACGTGGACAATGATGCCCTTGGCCAAAAAGGGCGTATGCGTTTTTTCCTGAATATATTCAGGAAAAAACGCATACGCCCTTTTTGGCCAACCAAGCAACCTGGAAAGGCCAATCAGCGCTCCAAAGAAGTCTCGCTTCCCAGCGGGCAAAAGGGCCATGCGGAAAAAAGTGTCCAAACCAGAAATGCAGGACCGGCCATGGAGAAATGGGAGCCTTGCTACGCTGATGGGTGGGATGTAAATTGCCAACAGCCACTCTGGAGAAGTGTACGGTGTGTTCTGAAACATCTAAAAAACACAGCTTGGAGAGCATAGGGCACTTCCACTCATGGGCGTATAAATTGGGAAAACTAAAAATCAGCAAGACACAGGCACCCCAAAGTTTAGGGCTGCTCTGTTGACAAGAACCCCCACTTCATTACACCTTAAATATCCTAGGAAAGCGAAAAATGGATAAAGAAGTTGTGGTCCTCATGTACAATGGAATATCACTCAGCCATGAAATCAACGTCATAAGGCGAGTAGCAGCACGATGAGTGGATTTAGGTACGACGATTCTAAGTGAAATAAGTCACACAGAAAAAGACACTTATCATAAGATATCACTTAGAGAGGGAATGTAAAAACCGCTACACTTGAACTGAATTACAAAACAGAACAGAGTCACACGTTTAGAAAACACACTATGGCTGCTGAACGGGAAAGGTGAGGTGGGGTGATGCATAAAAAAAGGGTTTCAAATTAGCTCCGATACCGTTCCATAAACCCAATATGTAAGAGACAAGACCTATTCCTTTTTCAGTGAACTGGACTCAACACCCCCTATTCACCGCACAAGAATATATCTGACTAGTAAGAATCTTCAAACCTATGTATTGATATCTCTCTGTAAGTGAGTCAAGGGGGTGTAAAGCGGCATAAACACAGCCGTGAAAAGCAGCTAAACCCCATTATAAAAATAAATTACTTTTCAAAACCCGTGAAACAAAGACAGTGAAAGATAGAGAAATTCTTACAAAATTCGTTCAGGGGCTGTGATGCAACCTGGATTGACCATATCTAGACCCACAGCTGATTGAGACATAAGGGTGGACACTCTTGGGGCTGAGAGGTTCGGTGAGGTTGGGTGAGCCAACGCAGACCCTTTCAAGTAATACTGCATGGTACCCATCCCATGGGTCCCAAATCTCCAGGTTCAAGGGCATCTTCCTACGTCGAAAACAGGCATGAGAAACCCAGAAGATGGTACACCGTGTGATCGGGAAAGGTTTCTAAAACGCACCTCATTTCTCATCTCCTTTGCTCGGGTTCGCCATTCCAGCCGATTTACTAGCCATCTCCCTCCTTGGAGAATCAGCACCTTTAACCTCCTGTTCCGTACAGGTTGCAATTTGTCCTGAGGATGAACGGGAAGAGGGGGAACCAATGAGAGACTAGCTCTAGGTGTTGGGACAGGCACAGGTCACTCTATTTTCCCATCAGGAAGAAGAATTAAGCACAAGCTCAGCCTGCCCCCCAGAACCAGAAGAGGGCCTGAAGCAATCCTGCGCTTTTGCGGCCAGCTCCCAAAAAAGCGAGTTGAAAAATGGAGCACAGGGGCACTGCAATTCACAAACCTGCACAGTTTTAAATGATACCTCTCGTCCACAAATATATTAAGGGAAGGCAACGAAGAGGCTTTGAAAGCAAGGCAGAATTGCAGGAAACAGATTTCAGGAGGTAGATTCGAATCGCCTTGAAAGCACATGAAAAGCGGCAAAACGTGGACAATGATGCCCTTGGCCAAAAAGGGCGTATGCGTTTTTTCCTGAATATATTCAGGAAAAAACGCATACGCCCTTTTTGGCCAACCAAGCAACCTGGAAAGGCCAATCAGTGCTCCAAAGAAGTCTCGCTTCCCAGCGGGCAAAAGGGCCATGCGGAAAAAAGTGTCCAAACCAGAAATGCAGGACCGGCCATGGAGAAATGGGAGCCTTGCTACGCTGATGGGTGGGATGTAAATTGCCAACAGCCACTCTGGAGAAGTGTACGGTGTGTTCTGAAACATCTAAAAAACACAGCTTGGAGAGCATAGGGCACTTCCACTCATGGGCGTATAAATTGGGAAAACTAAAAATCAGCAAGACACAGGCACCCCAAAGTTTAGGGCTGCTCTGTTGACAAGAACCCCCACTTCATTACACCTTAAATATCCTAGGAAAGCGAAAAATGGATAAAGAAGTTGTGGTCCTCATGTACAATGGAATATCACTCAGCCATGAAATCAACGTCATAAGGCTAGTAGCAGCACGATGAGTGGATTTAGGTACGACGATTCTAAGTGAAATAAGTCACACAGAAAAAGACACTTATCATAAGATATCACTTAGAGAGGGAATGTAAAAACCGCTACACTTGAACTGAATTACAAAACAGAACAGAGTCACACGTTTAGAAAACACACTATGGCTGCTGAACGGGAAAGGTGAGGTGGGGTGATGCATAAAACAAGGGTTTCAAATTAGCTCCGATACCGTTCCATAAACCCAATATGTAAGAGACAAGACCTATTCCTTTTTCAGTGAACTGGACTCAACACCCCCTATTCACCGCACAAGAATATATCTGACTAGTAAGAATCTTCAAACCTATGTATTGATATCTCTCTGTAAGTGAGTCAAGGGGGTGTAAAGCGGCATAAACACAGCCGTGAAAAGCAGCTAAACCCCATTATAAAAATAAATTACTTTTCAAAACCCGTGAAACAAAGACAGTGAAAGAGAGAGAAATTCTTACAAAATTCGTTCAGGGGCTGTGATGCAACCTGGATTGACCATATCTAGACCCACAGCTGATTGAGACATAAGGGTGGACACTCTTGGGGCTGAGAGGTTCGGTGAGGTTGGGTGAGCCAACGCAGACCCTTTCAAGTAATACTGCATGGTACCCATCCCATGGGTCCCAAATCTCCAGGTTCAAGGGCATCTTCCTACGTCGAAAACAGGCATGAGAAACCCAGAAGATGGTACACCGTGTGATCGGGAAAGGTTTCTAAAACGCACCTCATTTCTCATCTCCTTTGCTCGGGTTCGCCATTCCAGCCGATTTACTAGCCATCTCCCTCCTTGGAGAATCAGCACCTTTAACCTCCTGTTCCGTACAGGTTGCAATTTGTCCTGAGGATGAACGGGAAGAGGGGGAACCAATGAGAGACTAGCTCTAGGTGTTGGGACAGGCACAGGTCACTCTATTTTCCCATCAGGAAGAAGAATTAAGCACAAGCTCAGCCTGCCCCCCAGAACCAGAAGAGGGCCTGAAGCAATCCTGCGCTTTTGCGGCCAGCTCCCAAAAAAGCGAGTTGAAAAATGGAGCTCAGGGGCACTGCAATTCACAAACCTGCACAGTTTTAAATGATACCTCTCGTCCACAAATATATTAAGGGAAGGCAACGAAGAGGCTTTGAAAGCAAGGCAGAATTGCAGGAAACAGATTTCAGGAGGTAGATTCGAATCGCCTTGAAAGCACATGAAAAGCGGCAAAACGTGGACAATGATGCCCTTGGCCAAAAAGGGCGTATGCGTTTTTTCCTGAATATATTCAGGAAAAAACGCATACGCCCTTTTTGGCCAACCAAGCAACCTGGAAAGGCCAATCAGTGCTCCAAAGAAGTCTCGCTTCCCAGCGGGCAAAAGGGCCATGCGGAAAAAAGTGTCCAAACCAGAAATGCAGGACCGGCCATGGAGAAATGGGAGCCTTGCTACGCTGATGGGTGGGATGTAAATTGCCAACAGCCACTCTGGAGAAGTGTACGGTGTGTTCTGAAACATCTAAAAAACACAGCTTGGAGAGCATAGGGCACTTCCACTCATGGGCGTATAAATTGGGAAAACTAAAAATCAGCAAGACACAGGCACCCCAAAGTTTAGGGCTGCTCTGTTGACAAGAACCCCCACTTCATTACACCTTAAATATCCTAGGAAAGCGAAAAATGGATAAAGAAGTTGTGGTCCTCATGTACAATGGAATATCACTCAGCCATGAAATCAACGTCATAAGGCTAGTAGCAGCACGATGAGTGGATTTAGGTACGACGATTCTAAGTGAAATAAGTCACACAGAAAAAGACACTTATCATAAGATATCACTTAGAGAGGGAATGTAAAAACCGCTACACTTGAACTGAATTACAAAACAGAACAGAGTCACACGTTTAGAAAACACACTATGGCTGCTGAACGGGCAAGGTGAGGTGGGGTGATGCATAAAACAAGGGTTTCAAATTAGCTCAGATACCGTTCCATAAACCCAATATGTAATAGACAAGACCTACTCCTTGCTCACTGAACTGGACTCAACACCCCCTATTCACCGCACAAGAATATATCTGACTAGTAAGAATCATCAAACCTATGTATTGATATCTCTCCGTAAGTGAGTCAAGGGTGTGTAAAGCGGCATAAACACAACCGTGAAAAGCAGCTAAACCCCATTATAAAAATAAATTACTTTTCAAAACCCGTGAAACAAAGACAGTGAAAGAGAGAGAAATTCTTACAAAATTCGTTCAGGGGCTGTGATGCAACCTGGATTGACCATATCTAGACCCACAGCTGATTGAGACATAAGGGTGGACACTCTTGGGGCTGAGAGGTTCGGTGAGGTTGGGTGAGCCAACGCAGACCCTTTCAAGTAATACTGCATGGTACCCATCCCATGGGTCCCAAATCTCCAGGTTCAAGGGCATCTTCCTACGTCGAAAACAGGCATGAGAAACCCAGAAGATGGTACACCGTGTGATCGGGAAAGGTTTCTAAAACGCACCTCATTTCTCATCTCCTTTGCTCGGGTTCGCCATTCTAGCCGATTTACTAGCCATCTCCCTCCTTGGAGAATCAGCACCTTTAACCTCCTGTTCCGTACAGGTTGCAATTTGTCCTGAGGATGAACGGGAAGAGGGGGAACCAATGAGAGACTAGCTCTAGGTGTTGGGACAGGCACAGGTCACTCTATTTTCCCATCAGGAAGAAGAATTAAGCACAAGCTCAGCCTGCCCCCCAGAACCAGAAGAGGGCCTGAAGCAATCCTGCGCTTTTGCGGCCAGCTCCCAAAAAAGCGAGTTGAAAAATGGAGCTCAGGGGCACTGCAATTCACAAACCTGCAGAGTTTTAAATGATACCTCTCGTCCACAAATATACTAAGGGAAGGCAACGAAGAGGCTTTGAAAGCAAGGCAGAATTGCAGGAAACAGATTTCAGGAGGTAGATTCGAATCGCCTTGAAAGCACATGAAAAGCGGCAAAACGTGGACAATGATGCCCTTGGCCAAAAAGGGCGTATGCGTTTTTTCCTGAATATATTCAGGAAAAAACGCATACGCCCTTTTTGGCCAACCAAGCAACCTGGAAAGGCCAATCAGTGCTCCAAAGAAGTCTCGCTTCCCAGCGGGCAAAAGGGCCATGCGGAAAAAAGTGTCCAAACCAGAAATGCAGGACCGGCCATGGAGAAATGGGAGCCTTGCTACGCTGATGGGTGGGATGTAAATTGCCAACAGCCACTCTGGAGAAGTGTACGGTGTGTTCTGAAACATCTAAAAAACACAGCTTGGAGAGCATAGGGCACTTCCACTCATGGGCGTATAAATTGGGAAAACTAAAAATCAGCAAGACACAGGCACCCCAAAGTTTAGGGCTGCTCTGTTGACAAGAACCCCCACTTCATTACACCTTAAATATCCTAGGAAAGCGAAAAATGGATAAAGAAGTTGTGGTCCTCATGTACAATGGAATATCACTCAGCCATGAAATCAACGTCATAAGGCTAGTAGCAGCACGATGAGTGGATTTAGGTACGACGATTCTAAGTGAAATAAGTCACACAGAAAAAGACACTTATCATAAGATATCACTTAGAGAGGGAATGTAAAAACCGCTACACTTGAACTGAATTACAAAACAGAACAGAGTCACACGTTTAGAAAACACACTATGGCTGCTGAACGGGCAAGGTGAGGTGGGGTGATGCATAAAACAAGGGTTTCAAATTAGCTCAGATACCGTTCCATAAACCCAATATGTAATAGACAAGACCTACTCCTTGCTCAGTGAACTGGACTCAACACCCCCTATTCACCGCACAAGAATATATCTGACTAGTAAGAATCATCAAACCTATGTATTGATATCTCTCTGTAAGTGAGTCAAGGGGGTGTAAAGCGGCATAAACACAACCGTGAAAAGCAGCTAAACCCCATTATAAAAATAAATTACTTTTCAAAACCCGTGAAACAAAGACAGTGAAAGATAGAGAAATTCTTACAAAATTCGTTCAGGGGCTGTGATGCAACCTGGATTGACCATATCTAGACCCACAGCTGATTGAGACATAAGGGTGGACACTCTTGGGGCTGAGAGGTTCGGTGAGGTTGGGTGAGCCAACGCAGACCCTTTCAAGTAATACTGCATGGTACCCATCCCATGGGTCCCAAATCTCCAGGTTCAAGGGCATCTTCCTACGTCGAAAACAGGCATGAGAAACCCAGAAGACGGTACACCGTGTGATCGGGATAGGTTTCTAAAACGCACCTCATTTCTCATCTCCTTTGCTCGGGTTCGCCATTCCAGCCGATTTACTAGCCATCTCCCTCCTTGGAGAATCAGCACCTTTAACCTCCTGTTCCGTACAGGTTGCAATTTGTCCTGAGGATGAAGGGGAAGAGGGGGAACCAATGAGAGACTAGCTCTAGGTGTTGGGACAGGCACAGGTCACTCTATTTTCCCATCAGGAAGAAGAATTAAGCACAAGCTCAGCCTGCCCCCCAGAACCAGAAGAGGGCCTGAAGCAATCCTGCGGTTTTGCGGCCAGCTCCCAAAATAGCGAGTTGAAAAATGGAGCTCAGGGGCACTGCAATTCACAAACCTGCAGAATTTTAAATGATACCTCTCGTCCACAAATATATTAAGGGAAGGCAACGAAGAGGCTTTGAAAGTAAGGCAGAATTGCAGGAAACAGATTTCAGGAGGTAGATTCGAATCGCCTTGAAAGCACATGAAAAGCGGCAAAACGTGGACAATGATGCCCTTGGCCAAAAAGGGCGTATGCGTTTTTTCCTGAATATATTCAGGAAAAAACGCATACGCCCTTTTTGGCCAACCAAGCAACCTGGAAAGGCCAGTCAGCGCTCCAAAGAAGTCTCGCTTCCCAGCGGGCAAAAGGGCCATGCGGAAAAAAGTGTCCAAACCAGAAATGCAGGACCGGCCATGGAGAAATGGGAGCCTTGCTACGCTGATGGGTGGGATGTAAATTGCCAACAGCCACTCTGGAGAAGTGTACAGTGTGTTCTGAAACATCTAAAAAACACAGCTTGGAGAGCATAGGGCACTTCCACTCATGGGCGTATAAATTGGGAAAACTAAAAATCAGCAAGACACAGGCACCCCAAAGTTTAGGGCTGCTCTGTTGACAAGAACCCCCACTTCATTACACCTTAAATATCCTAGGAAAGCGAAAAATGGATAAAGAAGTTGTGGTCCTCATGTACAATGGAATATCACTCAGCCATGAAATCAACGTCATAAGGCTAGTAGCAGCACGATGAGTGGATTTAGGTACGACGATTCTAAGTGAAATAAGTCACACAGAAAAAGACACTTATCCTAAGATATCACTTAGAGAGGGAATGTAAAAACCGCTACACTTGAACTGAATTACAAAACAGAACAGAGTCACACGTTTAGGAAACACACTATGGCTGCTGAACGGGAAAGGTGAGGTGGGGTGATGCATAAAACAAGGGTTTCAAATTAGCTCCGATACCGTTCCATAAACCCAATATGTAAGAGACAAGACCTATTCCTTTTTCAGTGAACTGGACTCAACACCCCCTATTCACCACAAAAGAATATATCTGACTAGTAAGAATCTTCAAACCTATGTATTGATATCTCTCCGTAAGTGAGTCATGGGGGTGTAAAGCGGCATAAACACAGCCGTGAAAAGCAGCTAAACCCCAATATAAAAATAAATTACTTTTCAAAACCCGTGAAACAAAGACAGTGAAAGAGAGAGAAATTCTTACAAAATTCGTTCAGGGGCTGTGATGCAACCTGGATTGACCATATCTAGACCCACAGCTGATTGAGACATAAGGGTGGACACTCTTGGGGCTGAGAGGTTCGGTGAGGTTGGGTGAGCCAACGCAGACCCTTTCAAGTAATACTGCATGGTACCCATCCCATGGGTCCCAAATCTCCAGGTTCAAGGGCATCTTCCTACGTCGAAAACAGGCATGAGAAACCCAGAAGATGGTACACCGTGTGATCGGGAAAGGTTTCTAAAACGCACCTCATTTCTCATCTCCTTTGCTCGGGTTCGCCATTCCAGCCGATTTACTAGCCATCTCCCTCCTTGGAGAATCAGCACCTTTAACCTCCTGTTCCGTACAGGTTGCAATTTGTCCTGAGGATGAACGGGAAGAGGGGGAACCAATGAGAGACTAGCTCTAGGTGTTGGGACAGGCACAGGTCACTCTATTTTCCCATCAGGAAGAAGAATTAAGCACAAGCTCAGCCTGCCCCCCAGAACCAGAAGAGGGTCTGAAGCAATCCTGCGCTTTTGCGGCCAGCTCCCAAAAAAGCGAGTTGAAAAATGGAGCTCAGGGGCACTGCAATTCACAAACCTGCAGAGTTTTAAATGATACCTCTCGTCCACAAATATATTAAGGGAAGGCAACGAAGAGGCTTTGAAAGCAAGGCAGAATTGCAGGAAACAGATTTCAGGAGGTAGATTCGAATCGCCTTGAAAGCACATGAAAAGCGGCAGAACGTGGACAATGATGCCCTTGGCCAAAAAGGGCGTATGCGTTTTTTCCTGAATATATTCAGGAAAAAACGCATACGCCCTTTTTGGCCAACCAAGCAACCTGGAAAGGCCAATCAGCGCTCCAAAGAAGTCTCGCTTCCCAGCGGGCAAAAGGGCCATGCGGAAAAAAGTGTCCAAACCAGAAATGCAGGACCGGCCATGGAGAAATGGGAGCCTTGCTACGCTGATGGGTGGGATGTAACTTGCCAACAGCCACTCTGGAGAAGTGTACGGTGTGTTCTGAAACATCTAAAAAACACAGCTTGGAGAGCATAGGGCACTTCCACTCATGGGCGTATAAATTGGGAAAACTAAAAATCAGCAAGACACAGGCACCCCAAAGTTTAGGGCTGCTCTGTTGACAAGAACCCCCACTTCATTACACCTTAAATATCCTAGGAAAGCGAAAAATGGATAAAGAAGTTGTGGTCCTCATGTACAATGGAATATCACTCAGCCATGAAATCCACGTCATAAGGCTAGTAGCAGCACGATGAGTGGATTTAGGTACGACGATTCTAAGTGAAATAAGTCACACAGAAAAAGACACTTATCATAAGATATCACTTAGAGAGGGAATGTAAAAACCGCTACACTTGAACTGAATTACAAAACAGAACAGAGTCACACGTTTAGGAAACACACTATGGCTGCTGAACGGGAAAGGTGAGGTGGGGTGATGCATAAAACAAGGGTGTCAAATTAGCTCAGATACCGTTCCATAAACCCAATATGTAAGAGACAAGACCTATTCCTTTTTCAGTGAACTGGACTCAACACCCCCTATTCACCGCACAAGAATATATCTGACTAGGAAAAATCTTCAAACCTATGTATTGATATGTCTCCGTAAGTGAGTCAAGGGGGTGTAAAGCGGCATAAACACAGCCGTGAAAAGCAGCTAAACCCCATTATAAAAATAAATTACTAGAGAGAGAAGATGGCGGAAGAGTAAGACGCGGAGATCACATTCCTTCCCACAGATACAGTAGAAATACACCTACACGTGGAACTGCTCCTACAGAACACCCACTGAACGCTGGCAGAAAACGTCCGACCTCCAAAAAGGCAAGAAACTCCCCCCGTACTTGGGTAGGGCAAAAGAAAAAAGAAATAACAGAGACAAAAGAATAGGGACGGCACCTGCACCAGTGGGAGGGAGCCGTGAAGGAGGAAAGGTTTCCACGCACTAGGAGCCCCTTCGCGGGCGGAGACTGCGGGGGGCGGAGGGGGGAAGCTTCGGAGCCACGGAAGAGAGCGCAGCCACAGAGGTGCGGAGGGCAAAGCGGAGAGGTTCCCGCACAGAGGCTCGGCGCCGAGCAGCACTCACCAGCCCGAGAGGCTTGTCTGCTTAGCCGCCGGGGCGGGCGGGGCTGGGAGCTGAGGCTCGGCTTCAGTCGGATCGCAGGGAGAGGACTGGGGCTGGCAGCGTGAACACAGCCTGAAGGGGTTGGCGCACCACAGCTGGCCGGGAGGGAGTCCGGGGAAAAGGTCTGCAGCTGCCGAAGAGGCAAGAGACTTTTTCTTGCCTCTTTGTTTCGCGGCGGGCAAGGAGAGGGGATTCGGAGCGCCGCCTAGACGAACTCCAGAGAGGGGCGCGAGCCGCGGCTATCAGCGCGGATCCCACGGCAACAGGGGCGCAGAGGGAAAATCGGAGAGACTCCCGCACAGGGGCTCGGCGCCGAGCGGCGCTCACCAGCCCGAGAGGCTTGTCTGCTCCCCCGCCGGGGCGGGCGGGGCTGGGAGCTGAGGCTCGGGCTGCGGTCGGATCGCAGGGAGAGGACTGGGGCTGGCGGCGTGAACACAGCCTGAAGGGGTTGGCGCACCACAGCTGGCCGGGAGGGAGACCGGGAAAAGGTCTGCAGCTGCCGAAGAGGCAAGAGACTTTTTCTTGCCTCTTTGTTTTGCTGCGCGCAAGGAGAGGGGATTCAGAGCGCCGCCTGGAGGAACTCCAGAGAAGGGCGCAAGCCACGGCGATCAGCGCGGACCCCAGAGACGGGCGTGAGACGCTGGGGCTGCTGCTGCCGCCTCCAAAAAGCCTGTGTGTGAGCACAGGTCACTCTCCACACCTCCCCTCCCGGGAGCCTGTGCAGCCCGCCACTGCCAGGGTCCCGGGATCCGGGGACAACATCCCCGGGAGAACGCACTGCGCACCTCGAGCTGGGGCGGCGTCACGCCGGCCTCTGACGCTGCAGGCTCGCCCCGCCTCCTCCGTACCGCTCCCCCCCCGCGGCCTGGGTGAGCCAGAGCCCCCGAAGCAGCTGCTCCTTTAACCCCGTCCTGTCTGGGCGGGGAACAGACGCCCTCAGGCGACCTACACGCAGAGGCGGGTCCAAATCCAAAGCTGAACCCCAGGAGCTGTGCGAACAGGGAAGAGAAGGGGAACTCTCTCCCAGCAGCCTCAGAAGCAGCGGATTAAATCCTCACAATCAACTTGATGTGCCTGCATCTGCTGAACACCTGAACAGACAACGAATCAGCCCACATTCAGGAGGTGGACTCTGGGAGCAGGAGATATTAATTCTTCCCCTTTTCCTTTTTTTGTGAGTGTATATGTATATGCTTCTGGGTGAGATTTTGTCTGTATAGCTTTGCTTTACAATAGCTTTATTTTACTTCACTATATTATAGCCTCTTTCTTTCTTTCTTTCTATTTTTTCTCCCTTTTACTCTGAGCCGTGTGGACGAAAGGCTCTTGGTGCTCCAGCCAGGCATCAGGGCCGTGCCTCTGAGGTGGGAGAGCCAACTTCAGAACACTGGTCCACAAGAGACCTCCCAGCTCCACGTAATACCAAACGGCAAAAATCTCCCAGAGATCTCCATCTCAACATCAAGACCCAGCTTCACCCAACGACCAGCAAGCTACAGTGCTGGACACCCTATGCCAAACAACTAGCTAGACAGGAACACAACCCCATCCATTGGCAGAGAGGCTGCCTAAAATCATAATAAGGCCACAGACACCACAAAATACACCACCAGACGTGGACGTGCCCACCAGAAAGACAAGATCCAGCCTCATCCACCAGAACTCAGGCACTAGTTCCCTCCACCAGGAAGCCTACACAACCCACTGAACCAACCTTAGCTGCTGGGGACAGATACCAAAAACAACGGGAACTACGAACCTGCAGCCTGTGAAAAGGAGACCCCAAACACAGTAAGATAGGCAAAATGAGACGACAGAAAAACACACAGCAGATGAAGGAGCAGGCTCAAAACACACTGGACTTAACAAATGAAGAGGAAATACGTAGTCTACCTGAAAAAGAATTCAGAATAATGATAGTAAGGATGATCCAAAATCTGGGAAATAGAATAGACAAAATGCAAGAAACATTTAACAAGGATGTAGAAGAACTAAAGAGGAACCAAGCAATGATGAAAAACACAATAAATGAAATTAAAAATACTCTAGATGGGATCAATAGTAGAATAACTGAGGCAGAAGAAAGGATAAGTGACCTGGAAGATAAAATGGTGGAAATAACTACTACAGAGCAGGATAAAGAAAAAAGAATGAAAAGAACTGAGGACAGTCTCAGGGACCTCTGGGACAACATTAAACGTGCCAACATTCGAATTATAGGGGTACCAGAAGAAGAAGAGAAAAAGAAAGGGACTGAGAAAATTTTTGAAGAGATTATAGTTGAAAACTTCCCTAATATGGGAAAGGAAATAGTTAATCAAGTCCTGGAAGCACAGAGAGTCCCATACAGGATAAACCCAAGGAGGAACACGCCAAGACACATATTAATCAAACTGTCAAAAATTAAATATAAGGAAAACATATTAAAGGCAGCAAGGGAAAAAAAACAAATAACACACAAGGGAATCCCCATAAGGTTAACATCTGATCTCTCAGCAGAAACTCTGCAAGCCAGAAGGGAGTGGCAGGATATACTTAAAGTCATGAAGGAGAAAAACCTACAACCAAGATTACTCTACCCAGCAAGGATCTCATTCAGATTCGATGGAGAAATTAAAACCTTTACAGACAAGCAAAAGCTGAGAGAGTTCAGCACCACCAAACCAGCTTTACAACAAATGCTAAAGGAAATTCTCTAGGCAAGAAACACAAGAGAAGGAAAACACCTACAATAACAAACCCAATACATTTAAGAAAATGGGAATAGGAACATACATATCGATAATTACCTTGAATGTAAATGGATTAAATGCTCCCACCAAAAGACACAGGCTGGCTGAATGGATACAAAAACAAGACCCATACATATGCTGTCTACAAGAGACCCACTTCAGACCTAGGGACACATACAGACTGAAAGTGAGGGGATGGAAAAAGATATTCCATGCAAATGGAAATCAAAAGAAAGCTGGAGTAGCAATTCTCATATCAGACAAAATAGACTTTAAAATAAAGACTATTACAAGAGACAAAGAAGGACACTATATAATGATCAAGGGATCGATCCAAGAGGAAGGTATAACAATTGTAAATATTTATGCACCCAACATAGGAGCACCTCAATACATAAGGCAAATACTAACAGCCATGAAAGGGGAAATTGACAGCAACACAATCATAGTAGGGGACTTTAACACCCCACTTTCACCAATGGACAGATCATCCAAAATGAAAATAAATAAGGAAACACAAGCTTTAAATGATACATTAAACAATATGGACTTAATTGATATTTATAGGACATTCCACCCAAAAACAACAGAATACACATTTTTCTCAAGTGCTCATGGAACATTCTCCAGGATAGATCATATCTTGGGTCACAAATCAAGCCTTGGTAAATTTAAGAAAATTGAAATCGTATCAAGTATCTTTTCCGACCACAATGCTATGAGACTAGATATCAATTACAGGAAAAGATCTGTAAAAAATACAAACACATGGAGGCTACACAATACATTACTTAATAACGAAGTGATTACTGAAGAAATCAAAGGGGAAATCAAAAAATACCTAGAAACAAATGACAATGGAGACACGACGACCCAAAACCTATGGGACACAGCAAAAGCAGTGCTAAGAGGGAAGTTTATAGCAATACAAGCCTACCTCAAGAAACAGGAAACATCTCGAATAAACAACCTAACCTTGCACCTAAAGCAATTAGAGAAAGAAGAACAAAAAACCCCCAAAGCCAGCAGAAGGAAAGAAATTATAAAGATCAGGTCAGAAATAAATGAAAAAGAAATGAAGGAAACAATAGCAAAAATCAATGAAACTAAAAGCTGGTTCTTTGAGAAGATAAACAAAATTGATAAACCATTAGCCAGACTCATCAAGAGAAAAAGGGAGAAGACTCAGATCAATAGAATTAGAAATGAAAAAGGAGAAGTAACCACTGACACTGCAGAAATACAAAAGATCATGAGAGATTACTACAAGCAACTGTATGCCAATAAAATGGACAACCTGGAAGAAATGGACAGATTCTTAGAAATGCACAAACTGCCGAGACTGAACCAGGAAGAAATAGAAAATATGAACAGACCAATCACAAGCACTGAAATTGAAACTGTGATTAAAAACCTTCCAACAAACAAAAGCCCAGGACCAGATGGCTTCACAGGCGAATTCTATCAAACATTTAGAGAAGAGCTAACACCTATCCTTCTCAAACTCTTCCAAAATATTGCAGAGGGAGGAACACTCCCAAACTCATTCTACGAGGCCACCATCACCCTGATACCAAAACCAGACAAAGATGTCACAAAGAAAGAAAACTACAGGCCAATATCACTGATGAACATAGATGCAAAAATCCTCAACAAAATACTAGCAAACAGAATCCAACAGCACATTAAAAGGATCATACACCATGATCAAGTGGGGTTTATCCCAGGAATGCAAGGATTCTTCAATATACGCAAATCAATCAATGTGATACACCATATTAACAAATTGAAGGAGAAAAACCATATGATCATCTCAATAGATGCAGAGAAAGCTTTTGACAAAATTCAACACCCATTTATGATAAAAGCCCTGCAGAAAGTAGGCATAGAGGGAACTTTCCTCAACATAATAAAGGCCATATATGACAAACCCACAGCCAACATTGTCCTCAATGGTGAAAAACTGAAACCATTTCCACTAAGATCAGGAACAAGACAAGGTTGCCCACTCTCACCACTATTATTCAACATAGTTCTGGAAGTCCTAGCCACAGCAATCAGAGAAGACAAAGAAATAAAAGGAATCCAAATCGGAAAAGAAGAAGTAAAGCTGTCACTATTTGCAGATGACATGATACTATACATAGAGAATCCTAAAGATGCTACCAGAAAACTCCTAGAGCTAATCAATGAATTTGGTAAAGTAGCAAGATACAAAATTAATGCACAGAAATCTCTTGCATTTCTATACACTAATGACGAAAAATCTGAAAGTGAAATTAAGAAAACACTCCCATTTACCATTGCAACAAAAAGAATAAAATATCTAGGAATAAACCTACCTAAGGAGACAAAAGACCTGTATGCAGAAAATTATAAGACACTGATGAAAGAAATTAAAGATGATACAAATAGATGGAGAGATATACCATGTTCCTGGATTGGAAGAATCAACATTGTGAAAATGTCTCTACTACCCAAAGCAATCTACAGATTCAATGCAATCCCTATCAAACTACCACTGGCATTTTTCACAGAACTAGAACAAAAAATTTCACAATTTGTATGGAAACACAAAAGACCCCGAATAGCCAAAGCAATCTTGAGAACGAAAAATGGAGCTGGGGGAATCAGGCTCCCTGACTTCAGACTATATTACAAAGCTTCAGTAATCAAGACAGTTTGGTACTGGCACAAAAACAGAAATATAGATCAATGGAACAGGATAGAAAGCCCAGAGATAAACCCACACACATATGGTCAACTTATCTTTGATAAAGGAGGCAAGCATATACAGTGGAGAAAAGACAGCCTCTTCAATAAGTGGTGCTGGGAAAATTGGACAGGAACATGTAAAAGTATGAAATTAGAACACTCCCTGACACCATGCACAAAAATAAACTCAAAATGGATTAAAGACCTAAGTGTAAGGGCAGACACTATCAAACTCTTAGAGGAAAACATAGGCAGAACACTCTATGACATACATCACAGCAAGATTCTTTTTGACCCAGCTCCCAGAGAAATGGAAATAAGTACACAAATAAACAAATGGGACCTAATGAAACTGAAAAGCTTTTGCACAGCAAAGGAAACCATAAACAAGACCAAAAGACAACCCTCAGAATGGGAGAAAATATTTGCAAATGAAGCAACTGACAAAGGATTAATCTCCAAGATTTACAAGCAGCTCATGCAGCTCAATAACAAAAAAACGAACAACCCAATCCAAAAATGGGCAGAAGATCTAAATAGACATTTCTCCAAAGAAGATATACAGATGGCCTACAGACACATGAAAGAATGCTCAACATCATTAATCATTAGAGAAATGCAAATCAAAACTACAATGAGATATCATCTCACACCGGTCAGAATGGCCATCATCAAAAAATCTAGAAACAATAAATGCTGGAGAGGGTGTGGAGGAAAGGGAACACTCTTGCACTGTTGGTGGGAATGTAAATTGATACAGCCACTATGGAGAACAGTATGGAGGTTCCTTAAAAAACTACAAATAGAACTACCATATGACCCAGCAATCCCACTACTGGGCATATACCCTGAGAAAACCATAGGTCAAAAAGAGTCATGTACCAAAATGTTCATTGCAGCTCTATTTACAATAGCCAGGACATGGAAGCAACCTAAATGTCCATCGACAGATGAATGGATAAAGAAGATGTGGCACATATATACAATGGAATATTACTCAGCCATAAAAAGAAATGAAATGGAGGTATTTGTAATGAGGTGGATGGAGTTAGAGTCTGTCATACAGAGTGAAGTAAGTCAGAAAGAGAAAAACAAATACAGTATGCTAACACATATATATGGAATCTAAGGGAAAAAAAAAAAAAGGCCATGAAGAACCTAGTGGCAAGACGGGAATAAAGACACAGACCTACTAGAGAATGGACTTGAGGATATGGGGAGGGGGTGGGGTGAGATGTGACAGGGTAAGAGAGTGTCATGGACATATATACACTACCAAATGTAAAATAGATAGCTAGTGGGAAGCAGCCGCATAGCACAGGGAGATCAGCTCGGTGCTTTGTGACCACCTAGAGGGGTGGGATGGGGAGGGTGGGAGGGAGGGAGATGCAAGAGGGAAGAGAAATGGGAACATATTGTATATGTATAACAGATTCACTTTGTTATAAAGCAGATGCTAACACACTATTGTAAGGCAATTATACTTCAATAAAGATGTTTGAAAAAAAATAAATAAATAAATAAATAAATAAATTACTTTTCAAAACCCGTGAAACAAAGACAGTGAAAGAGAGAGAAATTCTTACAAAATTCGTTCAGGGGCTGTGATGCAACCTGGATTGACCATATCTAGACCCACAGCTGATTGAGACATAAGGGTGGACACTCTTGGGGCTGAGAGGTTCGGTGAGGTTGGGTGAGCCAACGCAGACCCTTTCAAGTAATACTGCATGGTACCCATCCCATGGGTCCCAAATCTCCAGGTTCAAGGGCATCTTCCTACGTCGAAAACAGGCATGAGAAACCCAGAAGATGGTACACCGTGTGATCGGGAAAGGTTTCTAAAACGCACCTCATTTCTCATCTCCTTTGCTCGGGTTCGCCATTCCAGCCGACTTACTAGGCATCTCCCTCCTTGGAGAATCAGCACCTTTAACCTCCTGATCCGTACAGGTTGCAATTTGTCCTGAGGATGAACGGGAAGAGGGGGAACCAATGAGAGACTAGCTCTAGGTGTTGGGACAGGCACAGGTCACTCTATTTTCCCATCAGGAAGAAGAATTAAGCACAAGCTCAGCCTGCCCCCCAGAACCAGAAGAGGGCCTGAAGCAATCCTGCGCTTTTGCGGCCAGCTCCCAAAAAAGCGAGTTGAAAAATGGAGCTCAGGGGCACTGCAATTCACAAACCTGCAGAGTTTTAAATGATACCTCTCGTCCACAAATATACTAAGGGAAGGCAACGAAGAGGCTTTGAAAGCAAGGCAGAATTGCAGGAAACAGATTTCAGGAGGTAGATTCGAATCGCCTTGAAAGCACATGAAAAGCGGCAAAACGTGGACAATGATGCCCTTGGCCAAAAAGGGCGTATGCGTTTTTTCCTGAATATATTCAGGAAAAAACGCATACGCCCTTTTTGGCCAACCAAGCAACCTGGAAAGGCCAATCAGCGCTCCAAAGAAGTCTCGCTTCCCAGCGGGCAAAAGGGCCATGCGGAAAAAAGTGTCCAAACCAGAAATGCAGGACCGGCCATGGAGAAATGGGAGCCTTGCTACGCTGATGGGTGGGATGTAAATTGCCAACAGCCACTCTGGAGAAGTGTACGGTGTGTTCTGAAACATCTATAAAACACAGCTTGGAGAGCATAGGGCACTTCCACTCATGGGCGTATAAATTGGGAAAACTAAAAATCAGCAAGACACAGGCACCCCAAAGTTTAGGGCTGCTCTGTTGACAAGAACCCCCACTTCATTACACCTTAAATATCCTAGGAAAGAGAAAAATGGATAAAGAAGTTGGGGTCCTCATGTACAATGGAATATCACTCAGCCATGAAATCCACGTCATAAGGCTAGTAACAGCACGATGAGTGGATTTAGGTACGACGATTCTAAGTGAAATAAGTCACACAGAGAAAGACACTTATCATAAGATATCACTTAGAGAGGGAATGTAAAAACCGCTACACTTGAACTGAATTACAAAACAGAACAGAGTCACACGTTTAGGAAACACACTATGGCTGCTGAACGGGAAAGGTGAGGTGGGGTGATGCATAAAACAAGGGTTTCAAATTAGCTCCGATACCGTTCCATAAACCCAATATGTAAGAGACAAGACCTATTCCTTTTTCAGTGAACTGGACTCAACACCCCCTATTCACCGCACAAGAATATATCTGACTAGGAAGAATCTTCAAACCTATGTATTGATATCTCTCCGTAAGTGAGTCAAGGGGGTGTAAAGCGGCATAAACACAGCCGGGAAAAGCAGCGAAACCCCATTATAAAAATAAATTACTTTTCAAAACCCGTGAAACAAAGACAGTGAAAGAGAGAGAAATTCTTACAAAATTCGTTCAGGGGCTGTGATGCAACCTGGATTGACCATATCTAGACCCACAGCTGATTGAGACATAAGGGTGGACACTCTTGGGGCTGAGAGGTTCGGTGAGGTTGGGTGAGCCAACGCAGACCCTTTCAAGTAATACTGCATGGTACCCATCCCATGGGTCCCAAATCTCCAGGTTCAAGGGCATCTTCCTACGTCGAAAACAGGCATGAGAAACCCAGAAGATGGTACACCGTGTGATCGGGAAAGGTTTCTAAAACGCACCTCATTTCTCATCTCCTTTGCTCGGGTTCGCCATTCCAGCCGATTTACTAGCCATCTCCCTCCTTGGAGAATCAGCACCTTTAACCTCCTGTTCCGTACAGGTTGCAATTTGTCCTGAGGATGAACGGGAAGAGGGGGAACCAATGAGAGACTAGCTCTAGGTGTTGGGACAGGCACAGGTCACTCTATTTTCCCATCAGGAAGAAGAATTAAGCACAAGCTCAGCCTGCCCCCCAGAACCAGAAGAGGGCCTGAAGCAATCCTGCGCTTTTGCGGCCAGCTCCCAAAAAAGCGAGTTGAAAAATGGAGCTCAGGGGCACTGCAATTCACAAACCTGCAGAGTTTTAAATGATACCTCTCGTCCACAAATATACTAAGGGAAGGCAACGAAGAGGCTTTGAAAGCAAGGCAGAATTGCAGGAAACAGATTTCAGGAGGTAGATTCGAATCACCTTGAAAGCACATGAAAAGCGGCAAAACGTGGACAATGATGCCCTTGGCCAAAAAGGGCGTATGCGTTTCTTCCTGAATATATTCAGGAAAAAACGCATACGTCCTTTTTGGCCAACCAAGCAACCTGGAAAGGCCAATCAGCGCTCCAAAGAAGTCTCGCTTCCCAGCGGGCAAAAGGGCCATGCGGAAAAAAGTGTCCAAACCAGAAATGCAGGACCGGCCATGGAGAAATGGGAGCCTTGCTACGCTGATGGGTGGGATGTAAATTGCCAACAGCCACTCTGGAGAAGTGTACGGTGTGTTCTGAAACATCTAAAAAACACAGCTTGGAGAGCATAGGGCACTTCCACTCATGGGCGTATAAATTGGGAAAACTAAAAATCAGCAAGACACAGGCACCCCAAAGTTTAGGGCTGCTCTGTTGACAAGAACCCCCACTTCATTACACCTTAAATATCCTAGGAAAGAGAAAAATGGATAAAGAAGTTGTGGTCCTCATGTACAATGGAATATCACTCAGCCATGAAATCAACGTCATAAGGCTAGTAGCAGCACGATGAGTGGATTTAGGTACGACGATTCTAAGTGAAATAAGTCACACAGAAAAAGACACTTATCATAAGATATCACTTAGAGAGGGAATGTAAAAACCGCTACACTTGAACTGAATTACAAAACAGAACAGAGTCACACGTTTAGGAAACACACTATGGCTGCTGAACGGGAAAGGTGAGGTGGGGTGATGCATAAAACAAGGGTTTCAAATTAGCTCCGATACCGTTCCATAAACCCAATATGTAAGAGACAAGACCTATTCCTTTTTCAGTGAACTGGACTCAACACCCCCTATTCACCGCACAAGAATATATCTGACTAGTAAGAATCTTCAAACCTATGTATTGATATATCTCCGTAAGTGAGTCAAGGGGGTGTAAAGCGGCATAAACACAGCCGTGAAAAGCAGCTAAACCCCAATATAAAAATAAATTACTTTTCAAAACCCGTGAAACAAAGACAGTGAAAGAGAGAGAAATTCTTACAAAATTCGTTCAGGGGCTGTGATGCAACCTGGATTGACCATATCTAGACCCACAGCTGATTGAGACATAAGGGTGGACACTCTTGGGGCTGAGAGGTTCGGTGAGGTTGGGTGAGCCAACGCAGACCCTTTCAAGTAATACTGCATGGTACCCATCCCATGGGTCCCAAATCTCCAGGTTCAAGGGCATCTTCCTACGTCGAAAACAGGCATGAGAAACCCAGAAGATGGTACACCGTGTGATCGGGAAAGGTTTCTAAAACGCACCACATTTCTCATCTCCTTTGCTCGGGTTCGCCATTCCAGCCGATTTACTAGCCATCTCCCTCCTTGGAGAATCAGCACCTTTAACCTCCTGTTCCGTACAGGTTGCAATTTGTCCTGAGGATGAACGGGAAGAGGGGGAACCAATGAGAGACTAGCTCTAGGTGTTGGGACAGGCACAGGTCACTCTATTTTCCCATCAGGAAGAAGAATTAAGCACAAGCTCAGCCTGCCCCCCAGAACCAGAAGAGGGCCTGAAGCAATCCTGCGCTTTTGCGGCCAGCTCCCAAAAAAGCGAGTTGAAAAATGGAGCTCAGGGGCACTGCAATTCACAAACCTGCAGAGTTTTAAATGATACCTCTCGTCCACAAATATACTAAGGGAAGGCCACGAAGAGGCTTTGAAAGCAAGGCAGAATTGCAGGAAACAGATTTCAGGAGGTAGATTCGAATCGCCTTGAAAGCACATGAAAAGCGGCAAAACGTGGACAATGATGCCCTTGGCCAAAAAGGGCGTATGCGTTTTTTCCTGAATATATTCAGGAAAAAACGCATACGCCCTTTTTGGCCAACCAAGCAACCTGGAAAGGCCAATCAGCGCTCCAAAGAAGTCTCGCTTCCCAGCGGGCAAAAGGGCCATGCGGAAAAAAGTGTCCAAACCAGAAATGCAGGACCGGCCATGGAGAAATGGGAGCCTTGCTACGCTGATGGGTGGGATGTAAATTGCCAACAGCCACTCTGGAGAAGTGTATGGTGTGTTGTGAAACATCTAAAAAACACAGCTTGGAGAGCATAGGGCACTTCCACTCATGGGCGTATAAATTGGGAAAACTAAAAATCAGCAAGACACAGGCACCCCAAAGTTTAGGGCTGCTCTGTTGACAAGAACCCCCACTTCATTACACCTTAAATATCCTAGGAAAGCGAAAAATGGATAAAGAAGTTGTGGTCCTCATGTACAATGGAATATCACTCAGCCATGAAATCCACGTCATAAGGCTAGTAGCAGCACGATGAGTGGATTTAGGTACGACGATTCTAAGTGAAATAAGTCACACAGAAAAAGACACTTATCATAAGATATCACTTAGAGAGGGAATGTAAAAACCGCTACACTTGAACTGAATTACAAAACAGAACAGAGTCACACGTTTAGGAAACACACTATGGCTGCTGAACGGGAAATGTGAGGTGGGGTGATGCATAAAACAAGGGTTTCAAATTAGCTCCGATACCGTTCCATAAACCCAATATGTAAGAGACAAGACCTATTCCTTTTTCAGTGAACTGGACTCAACACCCCCTATTCACCGCACAAGAATATATCTGACTAGTAAGAATCTTCAAACCTATGTATTGATATCTCTACGTAAGTGAGTCAAGGGGGTGTAAAGCGGCATAAACACAGCCGTGAAAAGCAGCTAAACCCCAATATAAAAATAAATTACTTTTCAAAACCCGTGAAACAAAGACAGTGAAAGAGAGAGAAATTCTTACAAAATTCGTTCAGGGGCTGTGATGCAACTGGATTGACCATATCTAGACCCACAGCTGATTGAGACATAAGGGTGGACACTCTTGGGGCTGAGAGGTTCGGTGAGGTTGGGTGAGCCAACGCAGACCCTTTCAAGTAATACTGCATGGTACCCATCCCATGGGTCCCAAATCTCCAGGTTCAAGGGCATCTTCCTACGTCGAAAACAGGCATGAGAAACCCAGAAGATGGTACACCATGTGATCGGGAAAGGTTTCTAAAACGCACCACATTTCTCATCTTCTTTGCTCGGGTTCGCCATTCCAGCCGATTTACTAGCCATCTCCCTCCTTGGAGAATCAGCACCTTTAACCTCCTGTTCCGTACAGGTTGCAATTTGTCCTGAGGATGAACGGGAAGAGGGGGAACCAATGAGAGAGTAGCTCTAGGTGTTGGGACAGGCACAGGTCACTCTATTTTCCCATCAGGAAGAAGAATTAAGCACAAGCTCAGCCTGCCCCCCAGAACCAGAAGAGGGCCTGAAGCAATCCTGCGCTTTTGCGGCCAGCTCCCAAAAAAGCGAGTTGAAAAATGGAGCTCAGGGGCACTGCAATTCACAAACCTGCACAGTTTTAAATGATACCGCTCGTCCACAAATATACTAAGGGAAGGCCACGAAGAGGCTTTGAAAGCAAGGCAGAATTGCAGGAAACAGATTTCAGGAGGTAGATTCGAATCGCCTTGAAAGCACATGAAAAGCGGCAAAACGTGGACAATGATGCCCTTGGCCAAAAAGGGCGTATGCGTTTTTTCCTGAATATATTCAGGAAAAAACGCATACGCCCTTTTTGGCCAACCAAGCAAGCTGGAAAGGCCAATCAGTGCTCCAAAGAAGTCTCGCTTCCCAGCGGGCAAAAGGGCCATGCGGAAAAAAGTGTCCAAACCAGAAATGCAGGACCGGCCATGGAGAAATGGGAGCCTTGCTACGCTGATGGGTGGGATGTAAATTGCCAACAGCCACTCTGGAGAAGTGTACGGTGTGTTCTGAAACATCTAAAAAACACAGCTTGGAGAGCATAGGGCACTTCCACTCATGGGCGTATAAATTGGGAAAACTAAAAATCAGCAAGACACAGGCACCCCAAAGTTTAGGGCTGCTCTGTTGACAAGAACCCCCACTTCATTACACCTTAAATATCCTAGGAAAGCGACAAATGGATAAAGAAGTTGTGGTCCTCATGTACAATGGAATATCACTCAGCCATGAAATCCACGTCATAAGGCTAGTAGCAGCACGATGAGTGGATTTAGGTACGACGATTCTAAGTGAAATAAGTCACACAGAAAAAGACACTTATCATAAGATATCACTTAGAGAGGGAATGTAAAAACCGCTACACTTGAACTGAATTACAAAACAGAACAGAGTCACACGTTTAGGAAACACACTATGGCTGCTGAACGGGAAATGTGAGGTGGGGTGATGCATAAAACAAGGGTTTCAAATTAGCTCCGATACCGTTCCATAAACCCAATATGTAAGAGACAAGACCTATTCCTTTTTCAGTGAACTGGACTCAACACCCCCTATTCACCGCACAAGAATATATCTGACTAGTAAGAATCTTCAAACCTATGTATTGATATCTCTACGTAAGTGAGTCAAGGGGGTGTAAAGCGGCATAAACACAGCCGTGAAAAGCAGCTAAACCCCAATATAAAAATAAATTACTTTTCAAAACCCGTGAAACAAAGACAGTGAAAGAGAGAGAAATTCTTACAAAATTCGTTCAGGGGCTGTGATGCAACTTGATTGACCATATCTAGACCCACAGCTGATTGAGACATAAGGGTGGACACTCTTGGGGCTGAGAGGTTCGGTGAGGTTGGGTGAGCCAACGCAGACCCTTTCAAGTAATACTGCATGGTACCCATCCCATGGGTCCCAAATCTCCAGGTTCAAGGGCATCTTCCTACGTCGAAAACAGGCATGAGAAACCCAGAAGATGGTACACCATGTGATCGGGAAAGGTTTCTAAAACGCACCACATTTCTCATCTCCTTTGCTCGGGTTCGCCATTCCAGCCGATTTACTAGCCATCTCCCTCCTTGGAGAATCAGCACCTTTAACCTCCTGTTCCGTACAGGTTGCAATTTGTCCTGAGGATGAACGGGAAGAGGGGGAACCAATGAGAGAGTAGCTCTAGGTGTTGGGACAGGCACAGGTCACTCTATTTTCCCATCAGGAAGAAGAATTAAGCACAAGCTCAGCCTGCCCCCCAGAACCAGAAGAGGGCCTGAAGCAATCCTGCGCTTTTGCGGCCAGCTCCCAAAAAAGCGAGTTGAAAAATGGAGCTCAGGGGCACTGCAATTCACAAACCTGCACAGTTTTAAATGATACCGCTCGTCCACAAATATACTAAGGGAAGGCCACGAAGAGGCTTTGAAAGCAAGGCAGAATTGCAGGAAACAGATTTCAGGAGGTAGATTCGAATCGCCTTGAAAGCACATGAAAAGCGGCAAAACGTGGACAATGATGCCCTTGGCCAAAAAGGGCGTATGCGTTTTTTCCTGAATATATTCAGGAAAAAACGCATACGCCCTTTTTGGCCAACCAAGCAAGCTGGAAAGGCCAATCAGTGCTCCAAAGAAGTCTCGCTTCCCAGCGGGCAAAAGGGCCATGCGGAAAAAAGTGTCCAAACCAGAAATGCAGGACCGGCCATGGAGAAATGGGAGCCTTGCTACGCTGATGGGTGGGATGTAAATTGCCAACAGCCACTCTGGAGAAGTGTACGGTGTGTTCTGAAACATCTAAAAAACACAGCTTGGAGAGCATAGGGCACTTCCACTCATGGGCGTATAAATTGGGAAAACTAAAAATCAGCAAGACACAGGCACCCCAAAGTTTAGGGCTGCTCTGTTGACAAGAACCCCCACTTCATTACACCTTAAATATCCTAGGAAAGCGACAAATGGATAAAGAAGTTGTGGTCCTCATGTACAATGGAATATCACTCAGCCATGAAATCAACGTCATAAGGCTAGTAGCAGCACGATGAGTGGATTTAGGTACGACGATTCTAAGTGAAATAAGTCACACAGAAAAAGACACTTATCATAAGATATCACTTAGAGAGGGAATGTAAAAACCGCTACACTTGAACTGAATTACAAAACAGAACAGAGTCACACGTTTAGAAAACACACTATGGCTGCTGAACGGGAAAGGTGAGGTGGGGTGATGCATAAAACAAGGGTTTCAAATTAGCTCCGATACCGTTCCATAAACCCAATATGTAAGAGACAAGACCTATTCCTTTTTCAGTGAACTGGACTCAACACCCCCTATTCACCGCACAAGAATATATCTGACTAGTAAGAATCTTCAAACCTATGTATTGATATCTCTACGTAAGTGAGTCAAGGGGGTGTAAAGCGGCATAAACACAGCCGTGAAAAGCAGCTAAACCCCATTATAAAAATAAATTACTTTTCAAAACCCGTGAAACAAAGACAGTGAAAGAGAGAGAAATTCTTACAAAATTCGTTCAGGGGCTGTGATGCAACCTGGATTGACCATATCTAGACCCACAGCTGATTGAGACATAAGGGTGGACACTCTTGGGGCTGAGAGGTTCGGTGAGGTTGGGTGAGCCAACGCAGACCCTTTCAAGTAATACTGCATGGTACCCATCCCATGGGTCCCAAATCTCCAGGTTCAAGGGCATCTTCCTACGTCGAAAACAGGCATGAGAAACCCAGAAGATGGTACACCGTGTGATCGGGAAAGGTTTCTAAAACGCACCTCATTTCTCATCTCCTTTGCTCGGGTTCGCCATTCCAGCCGATTTACTAGCCATCTCCCTCCTTGGAGAATCAGCACCTTTAACCTCCTGTTCCGTACAGGTTGCAAATTGTCCTGAGGATGAACGGGAAGAGGGGGAACCAATGAGAGACTAGCTCTAGGTTTTGGGACAGGCACAGGTCACTCTATTTTCCCATCAGGAAGAAGAATTAAGCACAAGCTCAGCCTGCCCCCCAGAACCAGAAGAGGGCCTGAAGCAATCCTGCGCTTTTGCGGCCAGCTCCCAAAAAAGCGAGTTGAAAAATGGAGCTCAGGGGCACTGCAATTCACAAACCTGCACAGTTTTAAATGATACCTCTCGTCCACAAATATACTAAGGGAAGGCAACGAAGAGGCTTTGAAAGCAAGGCAGAATTGCAGGAAACAGATTTCAGGAGGTAGATTCGAATCGCCTTGAAAGCACTTGAAAAGCGGCAAAACGTGGACAATGATGCCCTTGGCCAAAAAGGGCGTATGCGTTTTTTCCTGAATATATTCAGGAAAAAACGCATACGCCCTTTTTGGCCAACCAAGCAACCTGGAAAGGCCAATCAGTGCTCCAAAGAAGTCTCGCTTCCCAGCGGGCAAAAGGGCCATGCGGAAAAAAGTGTCCAAACCAGAAATGCAGGACCGGCCATGGAGAAATGGGAGCCTTGCTACGCTGATGGGTGGGATGTAAATTGCCAACAGCCACTCTGGAGAAGTATACGGTGTGTTCTGAAACATCTAAAAAACACAGCTTGGAGAGCATAGGGCACTTCCACTCATGGGCGTATAAATTGGGAAAACTAAAAATCAGCAAGACACAGGCACCCCAAAGTTTAGGGCTGCTCTGTTGACAAGAACCCCCACTTCATTACACCTTAAATATCCTAGGAAAGCGAAAAATGGATAAAGAAGTTGTGGTCCTCATGTACAATGGAATATCACTCAGCCATGAAATCAACGTCATAAGGCTAGTAGCAGCACGATGAGTGGATTTAGGTACGACGATTCTAAGTGAAATAAGTCACACAGAAAAAGATACTTATCATAAGGTATCACTTAGAGAGGGAATGTAAAAACCTCTACACTTGAACTGAATTACAAAACAGAACAGAGTCACACCTTTAGGAAACACACTATGGCTGCTGAACGGGAAAGGTGAGGTGGGTTGATGCATAAAACAAGGGTTTCAAATTAGCTCCGATACCGTTCCATAAACCCAATATGTAAGAGACAAGACCTATTCCTTTTTCAGTGAACTGGACTCAACACCCCCTATTCACCGCCCAAGAATATATCTGACTAGTAAGAATCTTCAAACCTATGTATTGATATCTCTCCGTAAGTGAGTCAAGGGGGTGTAAAGCGGCATAAACACAGCCGTGAAAAGCAGCTAAACCCCAATATAAAAATAAATTACTTTTCAAAACCCGTGAAACAAAGACAGTGAAAGAGAGAGAAATTCTTACAAAATTCGTTCAGGGGCTGTGATGCAACTGGATTGACCATATCTAGACCCACAGTTGATTGAGACATAAGGGTGGACACTCTTGGGGCTGAGAGGTTCGGTGAGGTTGGGTGAGCCAACGCAGACCCTTTCAAGTAATACTGCATGGTACCCATCCCATGGGTCCCAAATCTCCAGGTTCAAGGGCATCTTCCTACGTCGAAAACAGGCATGAGAAACCCAGAAGATGGTACACCGTGTGATCGGTAAAGGTTTCTAAAACGCACCACATTTCTCATCTCCTTTGCTCGGGTTCGCCATTCCAGCCGATTTACTAGCCATCTCCCTCCTTGGAGAATCAGCACCTTTAACCTCCTGTTCCGTACAGGTTGCAATTTGTCCTGAGGATGAACGGGAAGAGGGGGAACCAATGAGAGACTAGCTCTAGGTGTTGGGACAGGCACAGGTCACTCTATTTTCCCATCAGGAAGAAGAATTAAGCACAAGCTCAGCCTGCCCCCCAGAACCAGAAGAGGGCCTGAAGCAATCCTGCGCTTTTGCGGCCAGCTCCCTAAAAAGCGAGTTGAAAAATGGAGCTCAGGGGCACTGCAATTCACAAACCTGCAGAGTTTTAAATGATACCTCTCGTCCACAAATATACTAAGGGAAGGCCACGAAGAGGCTTTGAAAGCAAGGCAGAATTGCAGGAAACAGATTTCAGGAGGTAGATTCGAATCGCCTTGAAAGCACATGAAAAGCGGCAAAACGTGGACAATGATGCCCTTGGCCAAAAAGGGCGTATGCGTTTTTTCCTGAATATATTCAGGAAAAAACGCATACGCCCTTTTTGGCCAACCAAGCAACCTGGAAAGGCCAATCAGTGCTCCAAAGAAGTCTCGCTTCCCAGCGGGCAAAAGGGCCATGCGGAAAAAAGTGTCCAAACCAGAAATGCAGGACCGGCCATGGAGAAATGGGAGCCTTGCTACGCTGATGGGTGGGATGTAAATTGCCAACAGCCACTCTGGAGAAGTGTACGGTGTGTTCTGAAACATCTAAAAAACACAGCTTGGAGAGCATAGGGCACTTCCACTCATGGGCGTATAAATTGGGAAAACAAAAAATCAGCAAGACACAGGCACCCCAAAGTTTAGGGCTGCTCTGTTGACAAGAACCCCCACTTCATTACACCTTAAATATCCTAGGAAAGCGAAAAATGGATAAAGAAGTTGTGGTCCTCATGTACAATGGAATATCACTCAGCCATGAAATCAACGTCATAAGGCTAGTAGCAGCACGATGAGTGGATTTAGGTATGACGATTCTAAGTGAAATAAGTCACACAGAAAAAGACACTTATCATAAGATATCACTTACAGAGGGAATGTAAAAACCGCTACACTTGAACTGAATTACAAAACAGAACAGAGTCACACGTTTAGAAAACACACTATGGCTGCTGAACGGGAAAGGTGAGGTGGGGTGATGCATAAAACAAGGGTTTCAAATTAGCTCCGATACCGTTCCATAAACCCAATATGTAAGAGACAAGACCTATTCCTTTTTCAGTGAACTGGACTCAACACCCCCTATTCACCGCACAAGTATATATCTGACTAGTAAGAATCTTCAAACCTATGTATTGATATCTCTCCGTAAGTGAGTCAAGGGGGTGTAAAGCGGCATAAACACAGCCGTGAAAAGCAGCTAAACCCCAATATAAAAATAAATTACTTTTCAAAACCCGTGAAACAAAGACAGTGAAAGAGAGAGAAATTCTTACAAAATTCGTTCAGGGGCTGTGATGCAACCTGGATTGACCATATCTAGACCCACAGCTGATTGAGACATAAGGGTGGACACTCTTGGGGCTGAGAGGTTCGGTGAGGTTGGGTGAGCCAACGCAGACCCTTTCAAGTAATACTGCATGGTACCCATCCCATGGGTCCCAAATCTCCAGGTTCAAGGGCATCTTCCTACGTCGAAAACAGGCATGAAAAACCCAGAAGATGGTACACCGTGTGATCGGGAAAGGTTTCTAAAACGCACCTCATTTCTCATCTCCTTTGCTCGGGTTCGCCATTCCAGCCGATTTACTAGCCATCTCCCTCCTTGGAGAATCAGCACCTTTAACCTCCTGTTCCGTACAGGTTGCAATTTGTCCTGAGGATGAAGGGGAAGAGGGGGAACCAATGAGAGACTAGCTCTAGGTGTTGGGACAGGCACAGGTCACTCTATTTTCCCATCAGGAAGAAGAATTAAGCACAAGCTCAGCCTGCCCCCCAGAACCAGAAGAGGGCCTGAAGCAATCCTGCGCTTTTGCGGCCAGCTCCCAAAAAAGCGAGTTGAAAAATGGAGCTCAGGGGCACTGCAATTCACAAACCTGCAGAGTTTTAAATGATACCTCTCGTCCACAAATATACTAAGGGAAGGCAACGAAGAGGCTTTGAAAGCAAGGCAGAATTGCAGGAAACAGATTTCAGGAGGTAGATTCGAATCGCCTTGAAAGCACATGAAAAGCGGCAAAACGTGGACAATGATGCCCTTGGCCAAAAAGGGCGTATGCGTTTTTTCCTGAATATATTCAGGAAAAAACGCATACGCCCTTTTTGGCCAACCAAGCAACCTGGAAAGGCCAATCAGTGCTCCAAAGAAGTCTCGCTTCCCAGCGGGCAAAAGGGCCATGCGGAAAAAAGTGTCCAAACCAGAAATGCAGGACCGGCCATCTAGAAATGGGAGCCTTGCTACGCTGATGGGTGGGATGTAAATTGCCAACAGCCACTCTGGAGAAGTATACGGTGTGTTCTGAAACATCTAAAAAACACAGCTTGGAGAGCATAGGGCACTTCCACTCATGGGCGTATAAATTGGGAAAACTAAAAATCAGCAAGACACAGGCACCCCAAAGTTTAGGGCTGCTCTGTTGACAAGAACCCCCACTTCATTACACCTTAAATATCCTAGGAAAGCGAAAAATGGATAAAGAAGTTGTGGTCCTCATGTACAATGGAATATCACTCAGCCATGAAATCAACGTCATAAGGCTAGTAGCAGCACGATGAGTGGATTTAGGTACGACGATTCTAAGTGAAATAAGTCACACAGAAAAAGACACTTATCATAAGATATCACTTAGAGAGGGAATGTAAAAACCGCTACACTTGAACTGAATTACAAAACAGAACAGAGTCACACGTTTAGGAAACACACTATGGCTGCTGAACGGGAAAGGTGAGGTGGGTTGATGCATAAAACAAGGGTTTCAAATTAGCTCCGATACCGTTCCATAAACCCAATATGTAAGAGACAAGACCTATTCCTTTTTCAGTGAACTGGACTCAACACCCCCTATTCACCGCCCAAGAATATATCTGACTAGTAAGAATCTTCAAACCTATGTATTGATATCTCTCCGTAAGTGAGTCAAGGGGGTGTAAAGCGGCATAAACACAGCCGTGAAAAGCAGCTAAACCCCAATATAAAAATAAATTACTTTTCAAAACCCGTGAAACAAAGACAGTGAAAGAGAGAGAAATTCTTACAAAATTCGTTCAGGGGCTGTGATGCAACTGGATTGACCATATCTAGACCCACAGCTGATTGAGACATAAGGGTGGACACTCTTGGGGCTGAGAGGTTCGGTGAGGTTGGGTGAGCCAACGCAGACCATTTCAAGTAATACTGCAAGGTACCCATCCCATGGGTCCCAAATCTCCAGGTTCAAGGGCATCTTCCTACGTCGAAAACAGGCATGAGAAACCCAGAAGATGGTACACCGTGTGATCGGGAAAGGTTTCTAAAACGCACCACATTTCTCATCTCCTTTGCTCGGGTTCGCCATTCCAGCCGATTTACTAGCCATCTCCCTCCTTGGAGAATCAGCACCTTTAAACTCCTGTTCCGTACAGGTTGCAATTTGTCCTGAGGATGAACGGGAAGAGGGGGAACCAATGAGAGACTAGCTCTAGGTGTTGGGACAGGCACAGGTCACTCTATTTTCCCATCAGGAAGAAGAATTAAGCACAAGCTCAGCCTGCCCCCCAGAACCAGAAGAGGGCCTGAAGCAATCCTGCGCTTTTGCGGCCAGCTCCCAAAAAAGCGAGTTGAAAAATGGAGCTCAGGGGCACTGCAATTCACAAACCTGCAGAGTTTTAAATGATACCTCTCGTCCACAAATATACTAAGGGAAGGCCACGAAGAGGCTTTGAAAGCAAGGCAGAATTGCAGGAAACAGATTTCAGGAGGTAGATTCGAATCGCCTTGAAAGCACATGAAAAGCGGCAAAACGTGGACAATGATGCCCTTGGCCAAAAAGGGCGTATGCGTTTTTTCCTGAATATATTCAGGAAAAAACGCATACGCCCTTTTTGGCCAACCAAGCAACCTGGAAAGGCCAATCAGTGCTCCAAAGAAGTCTCGCTTCCCAGCGGGCAAAAGGGCCATGCGGAAAAAAGTGTCCAAACCAGAAATGCAGGACCGGCCATGGAGAAATGGGAGCCTTGCTACGCTGATGGGTGGGATGTAAATTGCCAACAGCCACTCTGGAGAAGTGTACGGTGTGTTCTGAAACATCTAAAAAACACAGCTTGGAGAGCATAGGGCACTTCCACTCATGGGCGTATAAATTGGGAAAACTAAAAATCAGCAAGACACAGGCACCCCAAAGTTTAGGGCTGCTCTGTTGACAAGAACCCCCACTTCATTACACCTTAAATATCCTAGGAAAGCGAAAAATGGATAAAGAAGTTGTGGTCCTCATGTACAATGGAATATCACTCAGCCATGAAATCAACGTCATAAGGCTAGTAGCAGCACGATGAGTGGATTTAGGTATGACGATTCTAAGTGAAATAAGTCACACAGAAAAAGACACTTATCATAAGATATCACTTACAGAGGGAATGTAAAAACTGCTACACTTGAACTGAATTACAAAACAGAACAGAGTCACACGTTTAGAAAACACACTATGGCTGCTGAACGGGAAAGGTGAGGTGGGGTGATGCATAAAACAAGGGTTTCAAATTAGCTCCGATACCGTTCCATAAACCCAATATGTAAGAGACAAGACCTATTCCTTTTTCAGTGAACTGGACTCAACACCCCCTATTCACCGCACAAGTATATATCTGACTAGTAAGAATCTTCAAACCTATGTATTGATATCTCTCCGTAAGTGAGTCAAGGGGGTGTAAAGCGGCATAAACACAGCCGTGAAAAGCAGCTAAACCCCAATATAAAAATAAATTACTTTTCAAAACCCGTGAAACAAAGACAGTGAAAGAGAGAGAAATTCTTACAAAATTCGTTCAGGGGCTGTGATGCAACTGGATTGACCATATCTAGACCCACAGCTGATTGAGACATAAGGGTGGACACTCTTGGGGCTGAGAGGTTCGGTGAGGTTGGGTGAGCCAACGCAGACCATTTCAAGTAATACTGCAAGGTACCCATCCCATGGGTCCCAAATCTCCAGGTTCAAGGGCATCTTCCTACGTCGAAAACAGGCATGAGAAACCCAGAAGATGGTACACCGTGTGATCGGGAAAGGTTTCTAAAACGCACCACATTTCTCATCTCCTTTGCTCGGGTTCGCCATTCCAGCCGATTTACTAGCCATCTCCCTCCTTGGAGAATCAGCACCTTTAAACTCCTGTTCCGTACAGGTTGCAATTTGTCCTGAGGATGAACGGGAAGAGGGGGAACCAATGAGAGACTAGCTCTAGGTGTTGGGACAGGCACAGGTCACTCTATTTTCCCATCAGGAAGAAGAATTAAGCACAAGCTCAGCCTGCCCCCCAGAACCAGAAGAGGGCCTGAAGCAATCCTGCGCTTTTGCGGCCAGCTCCCAAAAAAGCGAGTTGAAAAATGGAGCTCAGGGGCACTGCAATTCACAAACCTGCAGAGTTTTAAATGATACCTCTCGTCCACAAATATACTAAGGGAAGGCCACGAAGAGGCTTTGAAAGCAAGGCAGAATTGCAGGAAACAGATTTCAGGAGGTAGATTCGAATCGCCTTGAAAGCACATGAAAAGCGGCAAAACGTGGACAATGATGCCCTTGGCCAAAAAGGGCGTATGCGTTTTTTCCTGAATATATTCAGGAAAAAACGCATACGCCCTTTTTGGCCAACCAAGCAACCTGGAAAGGCCAATCAGTGCTCCAAAGAAGTCTCGCTTCCCAGCGGGCAAAAGGGCCATGCGGAAAAAAGTGTCCAAACCAGAAATGCAGGACCGGCCATGGAGAAATGGGAGCCTTGCTACGCTGATGGGTGGGATGTAAATTGCCAACAGCCACTCTGGAGAAGTGTACGGTGTGTTCTGAAACATCTAAAAAACACAGCTTGGAGAGCATAGGGCACTTCCACTCATGGGCGTATAAATTGGGAAAACAAAAAATCAGCAAGACACAGGCACCCCAAAGTTTAGGGCTGCTCTGTTGACAAGAACCCCCACTTCATTACACCTTAAATATCCTAGGAAAGCGAAAAATGGATAAAGAAGTTGTGGTCCTCATGTACAATGGAATATCACTCAGCCATGAAATCAACGTCATAAGGCTAGTAGCAGCACGATGAGTGGATTTAGGTACGACGATTCTAAGTGAAATAAGTCACACAGAAAAAGACACTTATCATAAGATATCACTTACAGAGGGAATGTAAAAACCGCTACACTTGAACTGAATTACAAAACAGAACAGAGTCACACGTTTAGGAAACACACTATGGCTGCTGAACGGGAAAGGTGAGGTGGGGTGATGCATAAAACAAGGGTTTCAAATTAGCTCCGATACCGTTCCATAAACCCAATATGTAAGAGACAAGACCTATTCCTTTTTCAGTGAACTGGACTCAACACCCCCTATTCACCGCACAAGAATATATCTGACTAGTAAGAATCTTCAAACCTATGTATTGATATCTCTCCGTAAGTGAGTCAAGGGGGTGTAAAGCGGCATAAACACAGCCGTGAAAAGCATCTAAACCCCAATATAAAAATAAATTACTTTTCAAAACCCGTGAAACAAAGACGGTGAAAGAGAGAGAAATTCTTACAAAATTCGTTCAGGGGCTCTGATGCAACTGGATTGACCATATCTAGACCCACAGCTGATTGAGACATAAGGGTGGACACTCTTGGGGCTGAGAGGTTCGGTGAGGTTGGGTGAGCCAACGCAGACCCTTTCAAGTAATACTGCATGGTACCCATCCCATGGGTCCCAAATCTCCAGGTTCAAGGGCATCTTCCTACGTCGAAAACAGGCATGAGAAACCCAGAAGATGGTACACCGTGTGATCGGGAAAGGTTTCTAAAACGCACCTCATTTCTCATCTCCTTTGCTCGGGTTCGCCATTCCAGCCGATTTACTAGCCATCTCCCTCCTTGGAGAATCAGCACCTTTAACCTCCTGTTCCGTACAGGTTGCAATTTGTCCTGAGGATGAAGGGGAAGAGGGGGAACCAATGAGAGACTAGCTCTAGGTGTTGGGACAGGCACAGGTCACTCTATTTTCCCATCAGGAAGAAGAATTAAGCACAAGCTCAGCCTGCCCCCCAGAACCAGAAGAGGGCCTGAAGCAATCCTGCGCTTTTGCGGCCAGCTCCCAAAAAAGCGAGTTGAAAAATGGAGCTCAGGGGCACTGCAATTCACAAACCTGCAGAGTTTTAAATGATACCTCTCGTCCACAAATATACTAAGGGAAGGCAACGAAGAGGCTTTGAAAGCAAGGCAGAATTGCAGGAAACAGATTTCAGGAGGTAGATTCGAATCGCCTTGAAAGCACATGAAAAGCGGCAAAACGTGGACAATGATGCCCTTGGCCAAAAAGGGCGTATGCGTTTTTTCCTGAATATATTCAGGAAAAAACGCATACGCCCTTTTTGGCCAACCAAGCAACCTGGAAAGGCCAATCAGTGCTCCAAAGAAGTCTCGCTTCCCAGCGGGCAAAAGGGCCATGCGGAAAAAAGTGTCCAAACCAGAAATGCAGGACCGGCCATGGAGAAATGGGAGCCTTGCTACGCTGATGGGTGGGATGTAAATTGCCAACAGCCACTCTGGAGAAGTGTACGGTGTGTTCTGAAACATCTAAAAAACACAGCTTGGAGAGCATAGGGCACTTCCACTCATGGGCGTATAAATTGGGAAAACTAAAAATCAGCAAGACACAGGCACCCCAAAGTTTAGGGCTGCTCTGTTGACAAGAACCCCCACTTCATTACACCTTAAATATCCTAGGAAAGCGAAAAATGGATAAAGAAGTTGTGGTCCTCATGTACAATGGAATATCACTCAGCCATGAAATCAACGTCATAAGGCTAGTAGCAGCACGATGAGTGGATTTAGGTACGACGATTCTAAGTGAAATAAGTCACACAGAAAAAGACACTTATCATAAGATATCACTTAGAGAGGGAATGTAAAAACCGCTACACTTGAACTGAATTACAAAACAGAACAGAGTCACACGTTTAGAAAACACACTATGGCTGCTGAACGGGAAAGGTGAGGTGGGGTGATGCATAAAACAAGGGTTTCAAATTAGCTCCGATACCGTTCCATAAACCCAATATGTAAGAGACAAGACCTATTCCTTTTTCAGTGAACTGGACTCAACACCCCCTATTCACCGCACAAGAATATATCTGACTAGTAAGAATCTTCAAACCTATGTATTGATATCTCTCCGTAAGTGAGTCAAGGGGGTGTAAAGCGGCATAAACACAGCCGTGAAAAGCATCTAAACCCCAATATAAAAATAAATTACTTTTCAAAACCCGTGAAACAAAGACGGTGAAAGAGAGAGAAATTCTTACAAAATTCGTTCAGGGGCTCTGATGCAACTGGATTGACCATATCTAGACCCACAGCTGATTGAGACATAAGGGTGGACACTCTTGGGGCTGAGAGGTTCGGTGAGGTTGGGTGAGCCAACGCAGACCCTTTCAAGTAATACTGCATGGTACCCATCCCATGGGTCCCAAATCTCCAGGTTCAAGGGCATCTTCCTACGTCGAAAACAGGCATGAGAAACCCAGAAGATGGTACACCGTGTGATCGGGAAAGGTTTCTAAAACGCACCTCATTTCTCATCTCCTTTGCTCGGGTTCGCCATTCCAGCCGATTTACTAGCCATCTCCCTCCTTTGAGAATCAGCACCTTTAAACTCCTGTTCCGTACAGGTTGCAATTTGTCCTGAGGATGAACGGGAAGAGGGGGAACCAATGAGAGACTAGCTCTAGGTGTTGGGACAGGCACAGGTCACTCTATTTTCCCATCAGGAAGAAGAATTAAGCACAAGCTCAGCCTGCCCCCCAGAACCAGAAGAGGGCCTGAAGCAATCCTGCGCTTTTGCGGCCAGCTCCCAAAAAAGCGAGTTGAAAAATGGAGCTCAGGGGCACTGCAATTCACAAACCTGCAGAGTTTTAAATGATACCTCTCGTCCACAAATATACTAAGGGAAGGCCACGAAGAGGCTTTGAAAGCAAGGCAGAATTGCAGGAAACAGATTTCAGGAGGTAGATTCGAATCGCCTTGAAAGCACATGAAAAGTGGCAAAACGTGGACAATGATGCCCTTGGCCAAAAAGGGCGTATGCGTTTTTTCCTGAATATATTCAGGAAAAAACGCATACGCCCTTTTTGGCCAACCAAGCAACCTGGAAAGGCCAATCAGTGCTCCAAAGAAGTCTCGCTTCCCAGCGGGCAAAAGGGCCATGCGGAAAAAAGTGTCCAAACCAGAAATGCAGGACCGGCCATGGAGAAATGGGAGCCTTGCTACGCTGATGGGTGGGATGTAAATTGCCAACAGCCACTCTGGAGAAGTGTACGGTGTGTTCTGAAACATCTAAAAAACACAGCTTGGAGAGCATAGGGCACTTCCACTCATGGGCGTATAAATTGGGAAAACTAACAATCAGCAAGACACAGGCACCCCAAAGTTTAGGGCTGCTCTGTTGACAAGAACCCCCACTTCATTACACCTTAAATATCCTAGGAAAGCGAAAAATGGATAAAGAAGTTGTGGTCCTCATGTACAATGGAATATCACTCAGCCATGAAATCAACGTCATAAGGCTAGTAGCAGCACGATGAGTGGATTTAGGTACGACGATTCTAAGTGAAATAAGTCACACAGAAAAAGACACTTATCATAAGATATCACTTAGAGAGGGAATGTAAAAACCGCTACACTTGAACTGAATTACAAAACAGAACAGAGTCACACGTTTAGAAAACACACTATGGCTGCTGAACGGGAAAGGTGAGGTGGGGTGATGCATAAAACAAGGGTTTCAAATTAGCTCCGATACCGTTCCATAAACCCAATATGTAAGAGACAAGACCTATTCCTTTTTCAGTGAACTGGACTCAACACCCCCTATTCACCGCACAAGAATATATCTGACTAGTAAGAATCTTCAAACCTATGTATTGATATCTCTCCGTAAGTGAGTCAAGGGGGTGTAAAGCGGCATAAACACAGCCGTGAAAAGCAGCTAAACCCCAGTATAAAAATAAATTACTTTTCAAAACCCGTGAAACAAAGACGGTGAAAGAGAGAGAAATTCTTACAAAATTCGTTCAGGGGCTCTGATGCAACTGGATTGACCATATCTAGACCCACAGCTGATTGAGACATAAGGGTGGACACTCTTGGGGCTGAGAGGTTCGGTGAGGTTGGGTGAGCCAACGCAGACCCTTTCAAGTAATACTGCATGGTACCCATCCCATGGGTCCCAAATCTCCAGGTTCAAGGGCATCTTCCTACGTCGAAAACAGGCATGAGAAACCCAGAAGATGGTACACCGTGTGATCGGGAAAGGTTTCTAAAACGCACCTCATTTCTCATCTCCTTTGCTCGGGTTCGCCATTCCAGCCGATTTACTAGCCATCTCCCTCCTTTGAGAATCAGCACCTTTAAACTCCTGTTCCGTACAGGTTGCAATTTGTCCTGAGGATGAACGGGAAGAGGGGGAACCAATGAGAGACTAGCTCTAGGTGTTGGGACAGGCACAGGTCACTCTATTTTCCCATCAGGAAGAAGAATTAAGCACAAGCTCAGCCTGCCCCCCAGAACCAGAAGAGGGCCTGAAGCAATCCTGCGCTTGTGCGGCCAGCTCCCAAAAAAGCGAGTTGAAAAATGGAGCTCAGGGGCACTGCAATTCACAAACCTGCAGAGTTTTAAATGATACCTCTCGTCCACAAATATACTAAGGGAAGGCCACGAAGAGGCTTTGAAAGCAAGGCAGAATTGCAGGAAACAGATTTCAGGAGGTAGATTCGAATCGCCTTGAAAGCACATGAAAAGTGGCAAAACGTGGACAATGATGCCCTTGGCCAAAAAGGGCGTATGCGTTTTTTCCTGAATATATTCAGGAAAAAACGCATACGCCCTTTTTGGCCAACCAAGCAACCTGGAAAGGCCAATCAGTGCTCCAAAGAAGTCTCGCTTCCCAGCGGGCAAAAGGGCCATGCGGAAAAAAGTGTCCAAACCAGAAATGCAGGACCGGCCATGGAGAAATGGGAGCCTTGCTACGCTGATGGGTGGGATGTAAATTGCCAACAGCCACTCTGGAGAAGTGTACGGTGTGTTCTGAAACATCTAAAAAACACAGCTTGGAGAGCATAGGGCACTTCCACTCATGGGCGTATAAATTGGGAAAACTAACAATCAGCAAGACACAGGCACCCCAAAGTTTAGGGCTGCTCTGTTGACAAGAACCCCCACTTCATTACACCTTAAATATCCTAGGAAAGCGAAAAATGGATAAAGAAGTTGTGGTCCTCATGTACAATGGAATATCACTCAGCCATGAAATCAACGTCATAAGGCTAGTAGCAGCACGATGAGTGGATTTAGGTACGACGATTCTAAGTGAAATAAGTCACACAGAAAAAGACACTTATCATAAGATATCACTTAGAGAGGGAATGTAAAAACCGCTACACTTGAACTGAATTACAAAACAGAACAGAGTCACACGTTTAGAAAACACACTATGGCTGCTGAACGGGAAAGGTGAGGTGGGGTGATGCATAAAACAAGGGTTTCAAATTAGCTCCGATACCGTTCCATAAACCCAATATGTAAGAGACAAGACCTATTCCTTTTTCAGTGAACTGGACTCAACACCCCCTATTCACCGCACAAGAATATATCTGACTAGTAAGAATCTTCAAACCTATGTATTGATATCTCTCCGTAAGTGAGTCAAGGGGGTGTAAAGTGGCATAAACACAGCCGTGAAAAGCAGCTAAACCCCATTATAAAAATAAATTACTTTTCAAAACCCGTGAAACAAAGACAGTGAAAGAGAGAGAAATTCTTACAAAATTCGTTCAGGGGCTGTGATGCAACCTGGATTGACCATATCTAGACCCACAGCTGATTGAGACATAAGGGTGGACACTCTTGGGGCTGAGAGGTTCGGTGAGGTTGGGTGAGCCAACGCAGACCCTTTCAAGTAATACTGCATGGTACCCATCCCATGGGTCCCAAATCTCCAGGTTCAAGGGTATCTTCCTACGTCGAAAACAGGCATGAGAAACCCAGAAGATGGTACACCGTGTGATCGGGAAAGGTTTCTAAAACGCACCTCATTTCTCATCTCCTTTGCTCGGGTTCGCCATTCCAGCCGATTTACTAGCCATCTCCCTCCTTGGAGAATCAGCACCTTTAACCTCCTGTTCCGTACAGGTTGCAATTTGTCCTGAGGATGAAGGGGAAGAGGGGGAACCAATGAGAGACTAGCTCTAGGTGTTGGGACAGGCACAGGTCACTCTATTTTCCCATCAGGAAGAAGAATTAAGCACAAGCTCAGCCTGCCCCCCAGAACCAGAAGAGGGCCTGAAGCAATCCTGCGCTTTTGCGGCCAGCTCCCAAAAAAGCGAGTTGAAAAATGGAGCTCAGGGGCACTGCAATTCACAAACCTGCAGAGTTTTAAATGATACCTCTCGTCCACAAATATACTAAGGGAAGGCAACGAAGAGGCTTTGAAAGCAAGGCAGAATTGCAGGAAACAGATTTCAGGAGGTAGATTCGAATCGCCTTGAAAGCACATGAAAAGCGGCAAAACGTGGACAATGATGCCCTTGGCCAAAAAGGGCGTATGCGTTTTTTCCTGAATATATTCAGGAAAAAACGCATACGCCCTTTTTGGCCAACCAAGCAACCTGGAAAGGCCAATCAGCGCTCCAAAGAAGTCTCGCTTCCCAGCGGGCAAAAGGGCCATGCGGAAAAAAGTGTCCAAACCAGAAATGCAGGACCGGCCATGGAGAAATGGGAGCCTTGCTACGCTGATGGGTGGGATGTAAATTGCCAACAGCCACTCTGGAGAAGTGTACGGTGTGTTCTGAAACATCTAAAAAACACAGCTTGGAGAGCATAGGGCACTTCCACTCATGGGCGTATAAATTGGGAAAACTAAAAATCAGCAAGACACAGGCACCCCAAAGTTTAGGGCTGCTCTGTTGACAAGAACCCCCACTTCATTACACCTTAAATATCCTAGGAAAGCGAAAAATGGATAAAGAAGTTGTGGTCCTCATGTACAATGGAATATCACTCAGCCATGAAATCAACGTCATAAGGCTAGTAGCAGCACGATGAGTGGATTTAGGTACGACGATTCTAAGTGAAATAAGTCACACAGAAAAAGACACTTATCATAAGATATCACTTAGAGAGGGAATGTAAAAACCGCTACACTTGAACTGAATTACAAAACAGAACAGAGTCACACGTTTAGAAAACACACTATGGCTGCTGAACGGGAAAGGTGAGGTGGGGTGATGCATAAAACAAGGGTTTCAAATTAGCTCCGATACCGTTCCATAAACCCAATATGTAAGAGACAAGACCTATTCCTTTTTCAGTGAACTGGACTCAACACCCCCTATTCACCGCACAAGAATATATCTGACTAGTAAGAATCTTCAAACCTATGTATTGATATCTCTCTGTAAGTGAGTCAAGGGGGTGTAAAGCGGCATAAACACAGCCGTGAAAAGCAGCTAAACCCCATTATAAAAATAAATTACTTTTCAAAACCCGTGAAACAAAGACAGTGAAAGAGAGAGAAATTCTTACAAAATTCGTTCAGGGGCTGTGATGCAACCTGGATTGACCATATCTAGACCCACAGCTGATTGAGACATAAGGGTGGACACTCTTGGGGCTGAGAGGTTCGGTGAGGTTGGGTGAGCCAACGCAGACCCTTTCAAGTAATACTGCATGGTACCCATCCCATGGGTCCCAAATCTCCAGGTTCAAGGGCATCTTCCTACGTCGAAAACAGGCATGAGAAACCCAGAAGATGGTACACCGTGTGATCGGGAAAGGTTTCTAAAACGCACCTCATTTCTCATCTCCTTTGCTCGGGTTCGCCATTCCAGCCGATTTACTAGCCATCTCCCTCCTTGGAGAATCAGCACCTTTAACCTCCTGTTCCGTACAGGTTGCAATTTGTCCTGAGGATGAAGGGGAAGAGGGGGAACCAATGAGAGACTAGCTCTAGGTGTTGGGACAGGCACAGGTCACTCTATTTTCCCATCAGGAAGAAGAATTAAGCACAAGCTCAGCCTGCCCCCCAGAACCAGAAGAGGGCCTGAAGCAATCCTGCGCTTTTGCGGCCAGCTCCCAAAAAAGCGAGTTGAAAAATGGAGCTCAGGGGCACTGCAATTCACAAACCTGCAGAGTTTTAAATGATACCTCTCGTCCACAAATATACTAAGGGAAGGCAACGAAGAGGCTTTGAAAGCAAGGCAGAATTGCAGGAAACAGATTTCAGGAGGTAGATTCGAATCGCCTTGAAAGCACATGAAAAGCGGCAAAACGTGGACAATGATGCCCTTGGCCAAAAAGGGCGTATGCGTTTTTTCCTGAATATATTCAGGAAAAAACGCATACGCCCTTTTTGGCCAACCAAGCAACCTGGAAAGGCCAATCAGTGCTCCAAAGAAGTCTCGCTTCCCAGCGGGCAAAAGGGCCATGCGGAAAAAAGTGTCCAAACCAGAAATGCAGGACCGGCCATGGAGAAATGGGAGCCTTGCTACGCTGATGGGTGGGATGTAAATTGCCAACAGCCACTCTGGAGAAGTGTACGGTGTGTTCTGAAACATCTAAAAAACACAGCTTGGAGAGCATAGGGCACTTCCACTCATGGGCGTATAAATTGGGAAAACTAAAAATCAGCAAGACACAGGCACCCCAAAGTTTAGGGCTGCTCTGTTGACAAGAACCCCCACTTCATTACACCTTAAATATCCTAGGAAAGCGAAAAATGGATAAAGAAGTTGTGGTCCTCATGTACAATGGAATATCACTCAGCCATGAAATCAACGTCATAAGGCTAGTAGCAGCACGATGAGTGGATTTAGGTACGACGATTCTAAGTGAAATAAGTCACACAGAAAAAGACACTTATCATAAGATATCACTTAGAGAGGGAATGTAAAAACCGCTACACTTGAACTGAATTACAAAACAGAACAGAGTCACACGTTTAGAAAACACACTATGGCTGCTGAACGGGAAAGGTGAGGTGGGGTGATGCATAAAACAAGGGTTTCAAATTAGCTCCGATACCGTTCCATAAACCCAATATGTAAGAGACAAGACCTATTCCTTTTTCAGTGAACTGGACTCAACACCCCCTATTCACCGCACAAGAATATATCTGACTAGTAAGAATCTTCAAACCTATGTATTGATATCTCTCTGTAAGTGAGTCAAGGGGGTGTAAAGCGGCATAAACACAGCCGTGAAAAGCAGCTAAACCCCATTATAAAAATAAACTACTTTTCAAAACCCGTGAAACAAAGACAGTGAAAGAGAGAGAAATTCTTACAAAATTCGTTCAGGGGCTGTGATGCAACCTGGATTGACCATATCTAGACCCACAGCTGATTGAGACATAAGGGTGGACACTCTTGGGGCTGAGAGGTTCGGTGAGGTTGGGTGAGCCAACGCAGACCCTTTCAAGTAATACTGCATGGTACCCATCCCATGGGTCCCAAATCTCCAGGTTCAAGGGCATCTTCCTACGTCGAAAACAGGCATGAGAAACCCAGAAGATGGTACACCGTGTGATCGGGAAAGGTTTCTAAAACGCACCTCATTTCTCATCTCCTTTGCTCGGGTTCGCCATTCCAGCCGATTTACTAGCCATCTCCCTCCTTGGAGAATCAGCACCTTTAACCTCCTGTTCTGTACAGGTTGCAATTTGTCCTGAGGATGAAGGGGAAGAGGGGGAACCAATGAGAGACTAGCTCTAGGTGTTGGGACAGGCACAGGTCACTCTATTTTCCCATCAGGAAGAAGAATTAAGCACAAGCTCAGCCTGCCCCCCAGAACCAGAAGAGGGCCTGAAGCAATCCTGCGCTTTTGCGGCCAGCTCCCAAAAAAGCGAGTTGAAAAATGGAGCTCAGGGGCACTGCAATTCACAAACCTGCAGAGTTTTAAATGATACCTCTCGTCCACAAATATACTAAGGGAAGGCAACGAAGAGGCTTTGAAAGCAAGGCAGAATTGCAGGAAACAGATTTCAGGAGGTAGATTCGAATCGCCTTGAAAGCACATGAAAAGCGGCAAAACGTGGACAATGATGCCCTTGGCCAAAAAGGGCGTATGCGTTTTTTCCTGAATATATTCAGGAAAAAACGCATACGCCCTTTTTGGCCAACCAAGCAACCTGGAAAGGCCAATCAGCGCTCCAAAGAAGTCTCGCTTCCCAGCGGGCAAAAGGGCCATGCGGAAAAAAGTGTCCAAACCAGAAATGCAGGACCGGCCATGGAGAAATGGGAGCCTTGCTACGCTGATGGGTGGGATGTAAATTGCCAACAGCCACTCTGGAGAAGTGTACGGTGTGTTCTGAAACATCTAAAAAACACAGCTTGGAGAGCATAGGGCACTTCCACTCATGGGCGTATAAATTGGGAAAACTAAAAATCAGCAAGACACAGGCACCCCAAAGTTTAGGGCTGCTCTGTTGACAAGAACCCCCACTTCATTACACCTTAAATATCCTAGGAAAGCGAAAAATGGATAAAGAAGTTGTGGTCCTCATGTACAATGGAATATCACTCAGCCATGAAATCAACGTCATAAGGCTAGTAGCAGCACGATGAGTGGATTTAGGTACGACGATTCTAAGTGAAATAAGTCACACAGAAAAAGACACTTATCATAAGATATCACTTCTAGAGGGAATGTAAAAACCGCTACACTTGAACTGAATTACAAAACAGAACAGAGTCACACGTTTAGAAAACACACTATGGCTGCTGAACGGGAAAGGTGAGGTGGGGTGATGCATAAAACAAGGGTTTCAAATTAGCTCCAATACCGTTCCATAAACCCAATATGTAAGAGACAAGACCTATTCCTTTTTCAGTGAACTGGACTCAACACCCCCTATTCACCGCACAAGAATATATCTGACTAGTAAGAATCTTCAAACCTATGTATTGATATCTCTCCGTAAGTGAGTCAAGGGGGTGTAAAGCGGCATAAACACAGCCGTGAAAAGCAGCTAAACCCCATTATAAAAATAAATTACTTTTCAAAACCCGTGAAACAAAGACAGTGAAAGAGAGAGAAATTCTTACAAAATTCGTTCAGGGGCTGTGATGCAACCTGGATTGACCATATCTAGACCCACAGCTGATTGAGACATAAGGGTGGACACTCTTGGGGCTGAGAGGTTCGGTGAGGTTGGGTGAGCCAACGCAGACCCTTTCAAGTAATACTGCATGGTACCCATCCCATGGGTCCCAAATCTCCAGGTTCAAGGGCATCTTCCTACGTCGAAAACAGGCATGAGAAACCCAGAAGATGGTACACCGTGTGATCGGGAAAGGTTTCTAAAACGCACCACATTTCTCATCTCCTTTGCTCGGGTTCGCCATTCCAGCCGATTTACTAGCCATCTCCCTCCTTGGAGAATCAGCACCTTTAAACTCCTGTTCCGTACAGGTTGCAATTTGTCCTGAGGATGAACGGGAAGAGGGGGAACCAATGAGAGACTAGCTCTAGGTGTTGGGACAGGCACAGGTCACTCTATTTTCCCATCAGGAAGAAGAATTAAGCACAAGCTCAGCCTGCCCCCCAGAACCAGAAGAGGGCCTGAAGCAATCCTGCGCTTTTGCGGCCAGCTCGCAAAAAAGCGAGTTGAAAAATGGAGCTCAGGGGCACTGCAATTCACAAACCTGCAGAGTTTTAAATGATACCTCTCGTCCACAAATATATTAAGGGAAGGCAACGAAGAGGCTTTGAAAGCAAGGCAGAATTGCAGGAAACAGATTTCAGGAGGTAGATTCGAATCGCCTTGAAAGCACATGAAAAGTGGCAAAACGTGGACAATGATGCCCTTGGCCAAAAAGGGCGTATGCGTTTTTTCCTGAATATATTCAGGAAAAAACGCATACGCCCTTTTTGGCCAACCAAGCAACCTGGAAAGTCCAATCAGTGCTCCAAAGAAGTCTCGCTTCCCAGCGGGCAAAAGGGCCATGCGGAAAAAAGTGTCCAAACCAGAAATGCAGGACCGGCCATGGAGAAATGGGAGCCTTGCTACGCTGATGGGTGGGATGTAAATTGCCAACAGCCACTCTGGAGAAGTGTACGGTGTGTTCTGAAACATCTAAAAAACACAGCTTGGAGAGCATAGGGCCCTTCCACTCATGGGCGTATAAATTGGGAAAACTAAAAATCAGCAAGACACAGGCACCCCAAAGTTTAGGGCTGCTCTGTTGACAAGAACCCCCACTTCATTACACCTTAAATATCCTAGGAAAGCGAAAAATGGATAAAGAAGTTGTGGTCCTCATGTACAATGGAATATCACTCAGCCATGAAATCAACGTCATAAGGCTAGTAGCAGCACGATGAGTGGATTTAGGTACGACGATTCTAAGTGAAATAAGTCACACAGAAAAAGACACTTATCATAAGATATCACTTAGAGAGGGAATGTAAAAACCGCTACACTTGAACTGAATTACAAAACAGAACAGAGTCACACGTTTAGAAAACACACTATGGCTGCTGAACGGGAAAGGTGAGGTGGGGTGATGCATAAAACAAGGGTTTCAAATTAGCTCTGATACCGTTCCATAAACCCAATATGTAAGAGACAAGACCTATTCCTTTTTCAGTGAACTGGACTCAACACCCCCTATTCACCGCACAAGAATATATCTGACTAGTAAGAATCTTCAAACCTATGTATTGATATCTCTCCGTAAGTGAGTCAAGGGGGTGTAAAGCGGCATAAACACAGCCGTGAAAAGCAGCTAAACCCCATTATAAAAATAAATTACTTTTCAAAACCCGTGAAACAAAGACAGTGAAAGAGAGAGAAATTCTTACAAAATTCGTTCAGGGGCTGTGATGCAACCTGGATTGACCATATCTAGACCCACAGCTGATTGAGACATAAGGGTGGACACTCTTGGGGCTGAGAGGTTCGGTGAGGTTGGGTGAGCCAACGCAGACCCTTTCAAGTAATACTGCATGGTACCCATCCCATGGGTCCCAAATCTCCAGGTTCAAGGGTATCTTCCTACGTCGAAAACAGGCATGAGAAACCCAGAAGATGGTACACCGTGTGATCGGGAAAGGTTTCTAAAACGCACCTCATTTCTCATCTCCTTTGCTCGGGTTCGCCATTCCAGCCGATTTACTAGCCATCTCCCTCCTTGGAGAATCAGCACCTTTAACCTCCTGTTCCGTACAGGTTGCAATTTGTCCTGAGGATGAAGGGGAAGAGGGGGAACCAATGAGAGACTAGCTCTAGGTGTTGGGACAGGCACAGGTCACTCTATTTTCCCATCAGGAAGAAGAATTAAGCACAAGCTCAGCCTGCCCCCCAGAACCAGAAGAGGGCCTGAAGCAATCCTGCGCTTTTGCGGCCAGCTCCCAAAAAAGCGAGTTGAAAAATGGAGCTCAGGGGCACTGCAATTCACAAACCTGCAGAGTTTTAAATGATACCTCTCGTCCACAAATATACTAAGGGAAGGCAACGAAGAGGCTTTGAAAGCAAGGCAGAATTGCAGGAAACAGATTTCAGGAGGTAGATTCGAATCGCCTTGAAAGCACATGAAAAGCGGCAAAACGTGGACAATGATGCCCTTGGCCAAAAAGGGCGTATGCGTTTTTTCCTGAATATATTCAGGAAAAAACGCATACGCCCTTTTTGGCCAACCAAGCAACCTGGAAAGGCCAATCAGTGCTCCAAAGAAGTCTCGCTTCCCAGCGGGCAAAAGGGCCATGCGGAAAAAAGTGTCCAAACCAGAAATGCAGGACCGGCCATGGAGAAATGGGAGCCTTGCTACGCTGATGGGTGGGATGTAAATTGCCAACAGCCACTCTGGAGAAGTGTACGGTGTGTTCTGAAACATCTAAAAAACACAGCTTGGAGAGCATAGGGCACTTCCACTCATGGGCGTATAAATTGGGAAAACTAAAAATCAGCAAGACACAGGCACCCCAAAGTTTAGGGCTGCTCTGTTGACAAGAACCCCCACTTCATTACACCTTAAATATCCTAGGAAAGAGAAAAATGGATAAAGAAGTTGTGGTCCTCATGTACAATGGAATATCACTCAGCCAGGAAATCCACGTCATAAGGCTAGTAGCAGCACGATGAGTGGATTTAGGTACGACGATTCTAAGTGAAATAAGTCACACAGAAAAAGACACTTATCATAAGATATCACTTAGAGAGGGAATGTAAAAACCGCTACACTTGAACTGAATTACAAAACAGAACAGAGTCACACGTTTAGAAAACACACTATGGCTGCTGAAAGGGAAAGGTGAGGTGGGGTGATGCATAAAACAAGGGTTTCAAATTAGCTCCGATACCGTTCCATAAACCCAATATGTAAGAGACAAGACCTATTCCTTTTTCAGTGAACTGGACTCAACACCCCCTATTCACCGCACAAGAATACATCTGACTAGTAAGAATCTTCAAACCTATGTATTGATATCTCTCTGTAAGTGAGTCAAGGGGGTGTAAAGCGGCATAAACACAGCCGTGAAAAGCAGCTAAACCCCATTATAAAAATAAATTACTTTTCAAAACCCGTGAAACAAAGGCAGTGAAAGAGAGAGAAATTCTTACAAAATTCGTTCAGGGGCTGTGATGCAACCTGGATTGACCATATCTAGACCCACAGCTGATTGAGACATAAGGGTGGACACTCTTGGGGCTGAGAGGTTCGGTGAGGTTGGGTGAGCCAACGCAGACCCTTTCAAGTAATACTGCATGGTACCCATCCCATGGGTCCCAAATCTCCAGGTTCAAGGGCATCTTCCTACGTCGAAAACAGGCATGAGAAACCCAGAAGATGGTACACCGTGTGATCGGGAAAGGTTTCTAAAACGCACCTCATTTCTCATCTCCTTTGCTCGGGTTCGCCATTCCAGCCGATTTACTAGCCATCTCCCTCCTTGGAGAATCAGCACCTTTAACCTCCTGTTCCATACAGGTTGCAATTTGTCCTGAGGATGAAGGGGAAGAGGGGGAACCAATGAGAGACTAGCTCTAGGTGTTGGGACAGGCACAGGTCACTCTATTTTCCCATCAGGAAGAAGAATTAAGCACAAGCTCAGCCTGCCCCCCAGAACCAGAAGAGGGCCTGAAGCAATCCTGCGCTTTTGCGGCCAGCTCCCAAAAAAGCGAGTTGAAAAATGGAGCTCAGGGGCACTGCAATTCACAAACCTGCAGAGTTTTAAATGATACCTCTCGTCCACAAATATACTAAAGGAAGGCCACGAAGAGGCTTTGAAAGCAAGGCAGAATTGCAGGAAACAGATTTCAGGAGGTAGATTCGAATCGCCTTGAAAGCACATGAAAAGCGGCAAAACGTGGACAATGATGCCCTTGGCCAAAAAGGGCGTATGCGTTTTTTCCTGAATATATTCAGGAAAAAACGCATACGCCCTTTTTGGCCAACCAAGCAACCTGGAAAGGCCAATTAGCGCTCCAAAGAAGTCTCGCTTCCCAGCGGGCAAAAGGGCCATGCGGAAAAAAGTGTCCAAACCAGAAATGCAGGACCGGCCATGGAGAAATGGGAGCCTTGCTACGCTGATGGGTGGGATGTAAATTGCCAACAGCCACTCTGGAGAAGTGTACGGTGTGTTCTGAAACATCTAAAAAACACAGCTTGGAGAGCATAGGGCACTTCCACTCATGGGCGTATAAATTGGGAAAACTAAAAATCAGCAAGACACAGGCACCCCAAAGTTTAGGGCTGCTCTGTTGACAAGAACCCCCACTTCATTACACCTTAAATATCCTAGGAAAGCGAAAAATGGATAAAGAAGTTGTGGTCCTCATGTACAATGGAATATCACTCAGCCATGAAATCAACGTCATAAGGCTAGTAGCAGCACGATGAGTGGATTTAGGTACGACGATTCTAAGTGAAATAAGTCACACAGAAAAAGACACTTATCATAAGATATCACTTAGAGAGGGAATGTAAAAACCGCTACACTTGAACTGAATTACAAAACAGAACAGAGTCACACGTTTAGAAAACACACTATGGCTGCTGAACGGGAAAGGTGAGGTGGGGTGATGCATAAAACAAGGGTTTCAAATTAGCTCCGATACCGTTCCATAAACCCAATATGTAAGAGACAAGACCTATTCCTTTTTCAGTGAACTGGACTCAACACCCCCTATTCACCGCACAAGAATACATCTGACTAGTAAGAATCTTCAAACCTATGTATTGATATCTCTCTGTAAGTGAGTCAAGGGGGTGTAAAGCGGCATAAACACAGCCGTGAAAAGCAGCTAAACCCCATTATAAAAATAAATTACTTTTCAAAACCCGTGAAACAAAGGCAGTGAAAGAGAGAGAAATTCTTACAAAATTCGTTCAGGGGCTGTGATGCAACCTGGATTGACCATATCTAGACCCACAGCTGATTGAGACATAAGGGTGGACACTCTTGGGGCTGAGAGGTTCGGTGAGGTTGGGTGAGCCAACGCAGACCCTTTCAAGTAATACTGCATGGTACCCATCCCATGGGTCCCAAATCTCCAGGTTCAAGGGCATCTTCCTACGTCGAAAACAGGCATGAGAAACCCAGAAGATGGTACACCGTGTGATCGGGAAAGGTTTCTAAAACGCACCTCATTTCTCATCTCCTTTGCTCGGGTTCGCCATTCCAGCCGATTTACTAGCCATCTCCCTCCTTGGAGAATCAGCACCTTTAACCTCCTGTTCCATACAGGTTGCAATTTGTCCTGAGGATGAAGGGGAAGAGGGGGAACCAATGAGAGACTAGCTCTAGGTGTTGGGACAGGCACAGGTCACTCTATTTTCCCATCAGGAAGAAGAATTAAGCACAAGCTCAGCCTGCCCCCCAGAACCAGAAGAGGGCCTGAAGCAATCCTGCGCTTTTGCGGCCAGCTCCCAAAAAAGCGAGTTGAAAAATGGAGCTCAGGGGCACTGCAATTCACAAACCTGCAGAGTTTTAAATGATACCTCTCGTCCACAAATATACTAAAGGAAGGCCACGAAGAGGCTTTGAAAGCAAGGCAGAATTGCAGGAAACAGATTTCAGGAGGTAGATTCGAATCGCCTTGAAAGCACATGAAAAGCGGCAAAACGTGGACAATGATGCCCTTGGCCAAAAAGGGCGTATGCGTTTTTTCCTGAATATATTCAGGAAAAAACGCATACGCCCTTTTTGGCCAACCAAGCAACCTGGAAAGGCCAATTAGCGCTCCAAAGAAGTCTCGCTTCCCAGCGGGCAAAAGGGCCATGCGGAAAAAAGTGTCCAAACCAGAAATGCAGGACCGGCCATGGAGAAATGGGAGCCTTGCTACGCTGATGGGTGGGATGTAAATTGCCAACAGCCACTCTGGAGAAGTGTACGGTGTGTTCTGAAACATCTAAAAAACACAGCTTGGAGAGCATAGGGCACTTCCACTCATGGGCGTATAAATTGGGAAAACTAAAAATCAGCAAGACACAGGCACCCCAAAGTTTAGGGCTGCTCTGTTGACAAGAACCCCCACTTCATTACACCTTAAATATCCTAGGAAAGAGAAAAATGGATAAAGAAGTGGTGGTCCTCATGTACAATGGAATATCACTCAGCCATGAAATCAACGTCATAAGGCTAGTAGCAGCACGATGAGTGGATTTAGGTACGACGATTCTAAGTGAAATAAGTCACACAGAAAAAGACACTTATCATAAGATATCACTTAGAGAGGGAATGTAAAAACCGCTACACTTGAACTGAATTACAAAACAGAACAGAGTCACACGTTTAGAAAACACACTATGGCTGCTGAACGGGAAAGGTGAGGTGGGGTGATGCATAAAACAAGGGTTTCAAATTAGCTCCGATACCGTTCCATAAACCCAATATGTAAGAGACAAGACCTATTCCTTTTTCAGTGAACTGGACTCAACACCCCCTATTCACCGCACAAGAATATATCTGACTAGTAAGAATCTTCAAACCTATGTATTGATATCTCTCTGTAAGTGAGTCAAGGGGGTGTAAAGCGGCATAAACACAGCCGTGAAAAGCAGCTAAACCCCATTATAAAAATAAATTACTTTTCAAAACCCGTGAAACAAAGACAGTGAAAGAGAGAGAAATTCTTACAAAATTCGTTCAGGGGCTGTGATGCAACCTGGATTGACCATATCTAGACCCACAGCTGATTGAGACATAAGGGTGGACACTCTTGGGGCTGAGAGGTTCGGTGAGGTTGGGTGAGCCAACGCAGACCCTTTCAAGTAATACTGCATGGTACCCATCCCATGGGTCCCAAATCTCCAGGTTCAAGGGCATCTTCCTACGTCGAAAACAGGCATGAGAAACCCAGAAGATGGTACACCGTGTGATCGGGAAAGGTTTCTAAAACGCACCTCATTTCTCATCTCCTTTGCTCGGGTTCGCCATTCCAGCCGATTTACTAGCCATCTCCCTCCTTGGAGAATCAGCACCTTTAACCTCCTGTTCCGTACAGGTTGCAATTTGTCCTGAGGATGAAGGGGAAGAGGGGGAACCAATGAGAGACTAGCTCTAGGTGTTGGGACAGGCACAGGTCACTCTATTTTCCCATCAGGAAGAAGAATTAAGCACAAGCTCAGCCTGCCCCCCAGAACCAGAAGAGGGCCTGAAGCAATCCTGCGCTTTTGCGGCCAGCTCCCAAAAAAGCGAGTTGAAAAATGGAGCTCAGGGGCACTGCAATTCACAAACCTGCAGAGTTTTAAATGATACCTCTCGTCCACAAATATACTAAGGGAAGGCAACGAAGAGGCTTTGAAAGCAAGGCAGAATTGCAGGAAACAGATTTCAGGAGGTAGATTCGAATCGCCTTGAAAGCACATGAAAAGCGGCAAAACGTGGACAATGATGCCCTTGGCCAAAAAGGGCGTATGCGTTTTTTCCTGAATATATTCAGGAAAAAACGCATACGCCCTTTTTGGCCAACCAAGCAACCTAGAAATGCCAATCAGCGCTCCAAAGAAGTCTCGCTTCCCAGCGGGCAAAAGGGCCATGCGGAAAAAAGTGTCCAAACCAGAAAGGCAGGACCGGCCATGGAGAAATGGGAGCCTTGCTACGCTGATGGGTGGGATGTAAATTGCCAACAGCCACTCTGGAGAAGTGTACGGTGTGTTCTGAAACATCTAAAAAACACAGCTTGGAGAGCATAGGGCACTTCCACTCATGGGCGTATAAATTGGGAAAACTAAAAATCAGCAAGACACAGGCACCCCAAAGTTTAGGGCTGCTCTGTTGACAAGAACCCCCACTTCATTACACCTTAAATATCCTAGGAAAGCGAAAAATGGATAAAGAAGTTGTGGTCCTCATGTACAATGGAATATCACTCAGCCATGAAATCCACGTCATAAGGCTAGTAGCAGCACGATGAGTGGATTTAGGTACGACGATTCTAAGTGAAATAAGTCACACAGAAAAAGACACTTATCATAAGATATCACTTCGAGAGGGAATGTAAAAACCGCTACACTTGAACTGAATTACAAAACAGAACAGAGTCACACGTTTAGAAAACACACTATGGCTGCTGAACGGGAAAGGTGAGGTGGGGTGATGCATAAAACAAGGGTTTCAAATTAGCTCCGATACCGTTCCATAAACCCAATATGTAAGAGACAAGACCTATTCCTTTTTCAGTGAACTGGACTCAACACCCCCTATTCACCGCACAAGAATACATCTGACTAGTAAGAATCTTCAAACCTATGTATTGATATCTCTCTGTAAGTGAGTCAAGGGGGTGTAAAGCGGCATAAACACAGCCGTGAAAAGCAGCTAAACCCCATTATAAAAATAAATTACTTTTCAAAACCCGTGAAACAAAGGCAGTGAAAGAGAGAGAAATTCTTACAAAATTCGTTCAGGGGCTGTGATGCAACCTGGATTGACCATATCTAGACCCACAGCTGATTGAGACATAAGGGTGGACACTCTTGGGGCTGAGAGGTTCGGTGAGGTTGGGTGAGCCAACGCAGACCCTTTCAAGTAATACTGCATGGTACCCATCCCACGGGTCCCAAATCTCCAGGTTCAAGGGCATCTTCCTACGTCGAAAACAGGCATGAGAAACCCAGAAGATGGTACACCGTGTGATCGGGAAAGGTTTCTAAAACGCACCTCATTTCTCATCTCCTTTGCTCGGGTTCGCCATTCCAGCCGATTTACTAGCCATCTCCCTCCTTGGAGAATCAGCACCTTTAACCTCCTGTTCCATACAGGTTGCAATTTGTCCTGAGGATGAAGGGGAAGAGGGGGAACCAATGAGAGACTAGCTCTAGGTGTTGGGACAGGCACAGGTCACTCTATTTTCCCATCAGGAAGAAGAATTAAGCACAAGCTCAGCCTGCCCCCCAGAACCAGAAGAGGGCCTGAAGCAATCCTGCGCTTTTGCGGCCAGCTCCCAAAAAAGCGAGTTGAAAAATGGAGCTCAGGGGCACTGCAATTCACAAACCTGCAGAGTTTTAAATGATACCTCTCGTCCACAAATATACTAAGGGAAGGCCACGAAGAGGCTTTGAAAGCAAGGCAGAATTGCAGGAAACAGATTTCAGGAGGTAGATTCGAATCGCCTTGAAAGCACATGAAAAGCGGCAAAACGTGGACAATGATGCCCTTGGCCAAAAAGGGCGTATGCGTTTTTTCCTGAATATATTCAGGAAAAAACGCATACGCCCTTTTTGGCCAACCAAGCAACCTGGAAAGGCCAATTAGCGCTCCAAAGAAGTCTCGCTTCCCAGCGGGCAAAAGGGCCATGCGGAAAAAAGTGTCCAAACCAGAAATGCAGGACCGGCCATGGAGAAATGGGAGCCTTGCTACGCTGATGGGTGGGATGTAAATTGCCAACAGCCACTCTGGAGAAGTGTACGGTGTGTTCTGAAACATCTAAAAAACACAGCTTGGAGAGCATAGGGCACTTCCACTCATGGGCGTATAAATTGGGAAAACTAAAAATCAGCAAGACACAGGCACCCCAAAGTTTAGGGCTGCTCTGTTGACAAGAACCCCCACTTCATTACACCTTAAATATCCTAGGAAAGCGAAAAATGGATAAAGAAGTTGTGGTCCTCATGTACAATGGAATATCACTCAGCCATGAAATCAACGTCATAAGGCTAGTAGCAGCACGATGAGTGGATTTAGGTACGACGATTCTAAGTGAAATAAGTCACACAGAAAAAGACACTTATCATAAGATATCACTTAGAGAGGGAATGTAAAAACCGCTACACTTGAACTGAATTACAAAACAGAACAGAGTCACACGTTTAGAAAACACACTATGGCTGCTGAACGGGAAAGGTGAGGTGGGGTGATGCATAAAACAAGGGTTTCAAATTAGCTCCGATACCGTTCCATAAACCCAATATGTAAGAGACAAGACCTATTCCTTTTTCAGTGAACTGGACTCAACACCCCCTATTCACCGCACAAGAATATATCTGACTAGGAAGAATCTTCAAACCTATGTATTGATATCTCTCTGTAAGTGAGTCAAGGGGGTGTAAAGCGGCATAAACACAGCCGTGAAAAGCAGCTAAACCCCATTATAAAAATAAATTACTTTTCAAAACCCGTGAAACAAAGACAGTGAAAGAGAGAGAAATTCTTACAAAATTCGTTCAGGGGCTGTGATGCAACCTGGATTGACCATATCTAGACCCACAGCTGATTGAGACATAAGGGTGGACACTCTTGGGGCTGAGAGGTTCGGTGAGGTTGGGTGAGCCAACGCAGACCCTTTCAAGTAATACTGCATGGTACCCATCCCATGGGTCCCAAATCTCCAGGTTCAAGGGCATCTTCCTACGTCGAAAACAGGCATGAGAAACCCAGAAGATGGTACACCGTGTGATCGGGAAAGGTTTCTAAAACGCACCTCATTTCTCATCTCCTTTGCTCGGGTTCGCCATTCCAGCCGATTTACTAGCCATCTCCCTCCTTGGAGAATCAGCACCTTTAACCTCCTGTTCCGTACAGGTTGCAATTTGTCCTGAGGATGAAGGGGAAGAGGGGGAACCAATGAGAGACTAGCTCTAGGTGTTGGGACAGGCACAGGTCACTCTATTTTCCCATCAGGAAGAAGAATTAAGCACAAGCTCAGCCTGCCCCCCAGAACCAGAAGAGGGCCTGAAGCAATCCTGCGCTTTTGCGGCCAGCTCCCAAAAAAGCGAGTTGAAAAATGGAGCTCAGGGGCACTGCAATTCACAAACCTGCAGAGTTTTAAATGATACCTCTCGTCCACAAATATACTAAGGGAAGGCAACGAAGAGGCTTTGAAAGCAAGGCAGAATTGCAGGAAACAGATTTCAGGAGGTAGATTCGAATCGCCTTGAAAGCACATGAAAAGCGGCAAAACGTGGACAATGATGCCCTTGGCCAAAAAGGGCGTATGCGTTTTTTCCTGAATATATTCAGGAAAAAACGCATACGCCCTTTTTGGCCAACCAAGCAACCTAGAAATGCCAATCAGCGCTCCAAAGAAGTCTCGCTTCCCAGCGGGCAAAAGGGCCATGCGGAAAAAAGTGTCCAAACCAGAAAGGCAGGACCGGCCATGGAGAAATGGGAGCCTTGCTACGCTGATGGGTGGGATGTAAATTGCCAACAGCCACTCTGGAGAAGTGTACGGTGTGTTCTGAAACATCTAAAAAACACAGCTTGGAGAGCATAGGGCACTTCCACTCATGGGCGTATAAATTGGGAAAACTAAAAATCAGCAAGACACAGGCACCCCAAAGTTTAGGGCTGCTCTGTTGACAAGAACCCCCACTTCATTACACCTTAAATATCCTAGGAAAGCGAAAAATGGATAAAGAAGTTGTGGTCCTCATGTACAATGGAATATCACTCAGCCATGAAATCCACGTCATAAGGCTAGTAGCAGCACGATGAGTGGATTTAGGTACGACGATTCTAAGTGAAATAAGTCACACAGAAAAAGACACTTATCATAAGATATCACTTAGAGAGGGAATGTAAAAACCGCTACACTTGAACTGAATTACAAAACAGAACAGAGTCACACGTTTAGAAAACACACTATGGCTGCTGAACGGGAAAGGTGAGGTGGGGTGATGCATAAAACAAGGGTTTCAAATTAGCTCCGATACCGTTCCATAAACCCAATATGTAAGAGACAAGACCTATTCCTTTTTCAGTGAACTGGACTCAACACCCCCTATTCACCGCACAAGAATACATCTGACTAGTAAGAATCTTCAAACCTATGTATTGATATCTCTCTGTAAGTGAGTCAAGGGGGTGTAAAGCGGCATAAACACAGCCGTGAAAAGCAGCTAAACCCCATTATAAAAATAAATTACTTTTCAAAACCCGTGAAACAAAGACAGTGAAAGAGAGAGAAATTCTTACAAAATTCGTTCAGGGGCTGTGATGCAACCTGGATTGACCATATCTAGACCCACAGCTGATTGAGACATAAGGGTGGACACTCTTGGGGCTGAGAGGTTCGGTGAGGTTGGGTGAGCCAACGCAGACCCTTTCAAGTAATACTGCATGGTACCCATCCCATGGGTCCCAAATCTCCAGGTTCAAGGGCATCTTCCTACGTCGAAAACAGGCATGAGAAACCCAGAAGATGGTACACCGTGTGATCGGGAAAGGTTTCTAAAACGCACCTCATTTCTCATCTCCTTTGCTCGGGTTCGCCATTCCAGCCGATTTACTAGCCATCTCCCTCCTTGGAGAATCAGCACCTTTAACCTCCTGTTCCATACAGGTTGCAATTTGTCCTGAGGATGAAGGGGAAGAGGGGGAACCAATGAGAGACTAGCTCTAGGTGTTGGGACAGGCACAGGTCACTCTATTTTCCCATCAGGAAGAAGAATTAAGCACAAGCTCAGCCTGCCCCCCAGAACCAGAAGAGGGCCTGAAGCAATCCTGCGCTTTTGCGGCCAGCTCCCAAAAAAGCGAGTTGAAAAATGGAGCTCAGGGGCACTGCAATTCACAAACCTGCAGAGTTTTAAATGATACCTCTCGTCCACAAATATACTAAGGGAAGGCCACGAAGAGGCTTTGAAAGCAAGGCAGAATTGCAGGAAACAGATTTCAGGAGGTAGATTCGAATCGCCTTGAAAGCACATGAAAAGCGGCAAAACGTGGACAATGATGCCCTTGGCCAAAAAGGGCGTATGCGTTTTTTCCTGAATATATTCAGGAAAAAACGCATACGCCCTTTTTGGCCAACCAAGCAACCTGGAAAGGCCAATTAGCGCTCCAAAGAAGTCTCGCTTCCCAGCGGGCAAAAGGGCCATGCGGAAAAAAGTGTCCAAACCAGAAATGCAGGACCGGCCATGGAGAAATGGGAGCCTTGCTACGCTGATGGGTGGGATGTTAATTGCCAACAGCCACTCTGGAGAAGTGTACGGTGTGTTCTGAAACATCTAAAAAACACAGCTTGGAGAGCATAGGGCACTTCCACTCATGGGCGTATAAATTGGGAAAACTAAAAATCAGCAAGACACAGGCACCCCAAAGTTTAGGGCTGCTCTGTTGACAAGAACCCCCACTTCATTACACCTTAAATATCCTAGGAAAGCGAAAAATGGATAAAGAAGTTGTGGTCCTCATGTACAATGGAATATCACTCAGCCATGAAATCAACGTCATAAGGCTAGTAGCAGCACGATGAGTGGATTTAGGTACGACGATTCTAAGTGAAATAAGTCACACAGAAAAAGACACTTATCATAAGATATCACTTAGAGAGGGAATGTAAAAACCGCTACACTTGAACTGAATTACAAAACAGAACAGAGTCACACGTTTAGAAAACACACTATGGCTGCTGAACGGGAAAGGTGAGGTGGGGTGATGCATAAAACAAGGGTTTCAAATTAGCTCCGATACCGTTCCATAAACCCAATATGTAAGAGACAAGACCTATTCCTTTTTCAGTGAACTGGACTCAACACCCCCTATTCACCGCACAAGAATACATCTGACTAGTAAGAATCTTCAAACCTATGTATTGATATCTCTCTGTAAGTGAGTCAAGGGGGTGTAAAGCGGCATAAACACAGCCGTGAAAAGCAGCTAAACCCCATTATAAAAATAAATTACTTTTCAAAACCCGTGAAACAAAGACAGTGAAAGAGAGAGAAATTCTTACAAAATTCGTTCAGGGGCTGTGATGCAACCTGGATTGACCATATCTAGACCCACAGCTGATTGAGACATAAGGGTGGACACTCTTGGGGCTGAGAGGTTCGGTGAGGTTGGGTGAGCCAACGCAGACCCTTTCAAGTAATACTGCATGGTACCCATCCCATGGGTCCCAAATCTCCAGGTTCAAGGGCATCTTCCTACGTCGAAAACAGGCATGAGAAACCCAGAAGATGGTACACCGTGTGATCGGGAAAGGTTTCTAAAACGCACCTCATTTCTCATCTCCTTTGCTCGGGTTCGCCATTCCAGCCGATTTACTAGCCATCTCCCTCCTTGGAGAATCAGCACCTTTAACCTCCTGTTCCATACAGGTTGCAATTTGTCCTGAGGATGAAGGGGAAGAGGGGGAACCAATGAGAGACTAGCTCTAGGTGTTGGGACAGGCACAGGTCACTCTATTTTCCCATCAGGAAGAAGAATTAAGCACAAGCTCAGCCTGCCCCCCAGAACCAGAAGAGGGCCTGAAGCAATCCTGCGCTTTTGCGGCCAGCTCCCAAAAAAGCGAGTTGAAAAATGGAGCTCAGGGGCACTGCAATTCACAAACCTGCAGAGTTTTAAATGATACCTCTCGTCCACAAATATACTAAGGGAAGGCCACGAAGAGGCTTTGAAAGCAAGGCAGAATTGCAGGAAACAGATTTCAGGAGGTAGATTCGAATCGCCTTGAAAGCACATGAAAAGCGGCAAAACGTGGACAATGATGCCCTTGGCCAAAAAGGGCGTATGCGTTTTTTCCTGAATATATTCAGGAAAAAACGCATACGCCCTTTTTGGCCAACCAAGCAACCTGGAAAGGCCAATTAGCGCTCCAAAGAAGTCTCGCTTCCCAGCGGGCAAAAGGGCCATGCGGAAAAAAGTGTCCAAACCAGAAATGCAGGACCGGCCATGGAGAAATGGGAGCCTTGCTACGCTGATGGGTGGGATGTAAATTGCCAACAGCCACTCTGGAGAAGTGTACGGTGTGTTCTGAAACATCTAAAAAACACAGCTTGGAGAGCATAGGGCACTTCCACTCATGGGCGTATAAATTGGGAAAACTAAAAATCAGCAAGACACAGGCACCCCAAAGTTTAGGGCTGCTCTGTTGACAAGAACCCCCACTTCATTACACCTTAAATATCCTAGGAAAGAGAAAAATGGATAAAGAAGTTGTGGTCCTCATGTACAATGGAATATCACTCAGCCATGAAATCAACGTCATAAGGCTAGTAGCAGCACGATGAGTGGATTTAGGTACGACGATTCTAAGTGAAATAAGTCACACAGAAAAAGACACTTATCATAAGATATCACTTAGAGAGGGAATGTAAAAACCGCTACACTTGAACTGAATTACAAAACAGAACAGAATCACACGTTTAGAAAACACACTATGGCTGCTGAACGGGAAAGGTGAGGTGGGGTGATGCATAAAACAAGGGTTTCAAATTAGCTCCGATACCGTTCCATAAACCCAATATGTAAGAGACAAGACCTATTCTTTTTTCAGTGAACTGGACTCAACACCCCCTATTCACCGCACAAGAATATATCTGACTAGTAAGAATCTTCAAACCTATGTATTGATATCTCTCTGTAAGTGAGTCAAGGGGGTGTAAAGCGGCATAAACACAGCCGTGAAAAGCAGCTAAACCCCATTATAAAAATAAATTACTTTTCAAAACCCGTGAAACAAAGACAGTGAAAGAGAGAGAAATTCTTACAAAATTCGTTCAGGGACTGTGATGCAACCTGGATTGACCATATCTAGACCCACAGCTGATTGAGACATAAGGGTGGACACTCTTGGGGCTGAGAGGTTCGGTGAGGTTGGGTGAGCCAACGCAGACCCTTTCAAGTAATACTGCATGGTACCCATCCCATGGGTCCCAAATCTCCAGGTTCAAGGGCATCTTCCTACGTCGAAAACAGGCATGAGAAACCCAGAAGATGGTACACCGTGTGATCGGGAAAGGTTTCTAAAACGCACCTCATTTCTCATCTCCTTTGCTCGGGTTCGCCATTCCAGCCGATTTACTAGCCATCTCCCTCCTTGGAGAATCAGCACCTTTAACCTCCTGTTCCGTACAGGTTGCAATTTGTCCTGAGGATGAACGGGAAGAGGGGGAACCAATGAGAGACTAGCTCTAGGTGTTGGGACAGGCACAGGTCACTCTATTTTCCCATCAGGAAGAAGAATTAAGCACAAGCTCAGCCTGCCCCCCAGAACCAGAAGAGGGCCTGAAGCAATCCTGCGCTTTTGCGGCCAGCTCCCAAAAAAGCGAGTTGAAAAATGGAGCTCAGGGGCACTGCAATTCACAAACCTGCAGAGTTTTAAATGATACCTCTCGTCCACAAATATACTAAGGGAAGGCAACGAAGAGGCTTTGAAAGCAAGGCAGAATTGCAGGAAACAGATTTCAGGAGGTAGATTCGAATCGCCTTGAAAGCACATGAAAAGCGGCAAAACGTGGACAATGATGCCCTTGGCCAAAAAGGGCGTATGCGTTTTTTCCTGAATATATTCAGGAAAAAACGCATACGCCCTTTTTGGCCAACCAAGCAACCTGGAAATGCCAATCAGTGCTCCAAAGAAGTCTCGCTTCCCAGCGGGCAAAAGGGCCATGCGGAAAAAAGTGTCCAAACCAGAAATGCAGGACCAGCCATGGAGAAATGGGAGCCTTGCTACGCTGATGGGTGGGATGTAAATTGCCAACAGCCACTCTGGAGAAGTGTACGGTGTGTTCTGAAACATCTAAAAAACACAGCTTGGAGAGCATAGGGCACTTCCACTCATGGGCGTATAAATTGGGAAAACTAAAAATCAGCAAGACACAGGCACCCCAAAGTTTAGGGCTGCTCTGTTGACAAGAACCCCCACTTCATTACACCTTAAATATCCTAGGAAAGAGAAAAATGGATAAAGAAGTTGGGGTCCTCATGTACAATGGAATATCACTCAGCCATGAAATCAACGTCATAAGGCTAGTAGCAGCACGATGAGTGGATTTAGGTACGACGATTCTAAGTGAAATAAGTCACACAGAAAAAGACACTTACCATAAGATATCACTTAGAGAGGGAATGTAAAAACCGCTACACTTGAACTGAATTACAAAACAGAACAGAGTCACACGTTTAGAAAACACACTATGGCTGCTGAACGGGAAAGGTGAGGTGGGGTGATGCATAAAACAAGGGTTTCAAATTAGCTCCGATACCGTTCCATAAACCCAATATGTAACAGACAAGACCTATTCCTTTTTTAGTGAACTGGACTCAACACCCCCTATTCACCGCACAAGAATATATCTGACTAGTAAGAATCTTCAAACCTATGTATTGATATCTCTCCGTAAGTGAGTCAAGGGGGTGTAAAGCGGCATAAACACAGCCGTGAAAAGCAGCTAAACCCCAATATAAAAATAAATTACTTTTCAAAACCCGTGAAACAAAGACAGTGAAAGAGAGAGAAATTCTTACAAAATTCGTTCAGGGGCTGTGATGCAACCTGGATTGACCATATCTAGACCCACAGCTGATTGAGACATAAGGGTGGACACTCTTGGGGCTGAGAGGTTCGGTGAGGTTGGGTGAGCCAACGCAGACCCTTTCAAGTAATACTGCATGGTACCCATCCCATGGGTCCCAAATCTCCAGGTTCAAGGGCATCTTCCTACGTCGAAAACAGGCATGAGAAACCCAGAAGATGGTACACCGTGTGATCGGGAAAGGTTTCTAAAACGCACCTCATTTCTCATCTCCTTTGCTCGGGTTCGCCATTCCAGCCGATTTACTAGCCATCTCCCTCCTTGGAGAATCAGCACCTTTAACCTCCTGTTCCGTACAGGTTGCAATTTTTCCTGAGGATGAACGGGAAGAAGGCGAACCAATGAGAGACTAGCTCTAGGTGTTGGGACAGGCACAGGTCACTCTATTTTCCCATCAGGAAGAAGAATTAAGCACAAGCTCAGCCTGCCCCCCAGAACCAGAAGAGGGCCTGAAGCAATCCTGCGCTTTTGCGGCCAGCTCCCAAAAAAGCGAGTTGAAAAATGGAGCTCAGGGGCACTGCAATTCACAAACCTGCAGAGTTTTAAATGATACCTCTCGTCCACAAATATATTAAGGGAAGGCAACGAAGAGGCTTTGAAAGCAAGGCAGAATTGCAGGAAACAGATTTCAGGAGGTAGATTCGAATCGCCTTGAAAGCACATGAAAAGCGGCAAAACGTGGACAATGATGCCCTTGGCCAAAAAGGGCGTATGCGTTTTTTCCTGAATATATTCAGGAAAAAACGCATACGCCCTTTTTGGCCAACCAAGCAACCTGGAAAGGCCAATCAGCACTCCAAAGAAGTCTCGCTTCCCAGCGGGCAAAAGGGCCATGCGGAAAAAAGTGTCCAAACCAGAAAGGCAGGACCGGCCATGGAGAAATGGGAGCCTTGCTACGCTGATGGGTGGGATGTAAATTGCCAACAGCCACTCTGGAGAAGTGTACGGTGTGTTCTGAAACATCTAAAAAACACAGCTTGGAGAGCATAGGGCACTTCCACTCATGGGCGTATAAATTGGGAAAACTAAAAATCAGCAAGACACAGGCACCCCAAAGTTTAGGGCTGCTCTGTTGACAAGAACCCCCACTTCATTACACCTTAAATATCCTAGGAAAGCGAAAAATGGATAAAGAAGTTGTGGTCCTCATGTACAATGGAATATCACTCAGCCATGAAATCCACGTCATAAGGCTAGTAGCAGCACGATGAGTGGATTTAGGTACGACGATTCTAAGTGAAATAAGTCACACAGAAAAAGACACTTATCATAAGATATCACTTAGAGAGGGAATGTAAAAACCGCTACACTTGAACTGAATTACAAAACAGAACAGAGTCACACGTTTAGAAAACACACTATGGCTGCTGAACGGGAAAGGTGAGGTGGGGTGATGCATAAAACAAGGGTTTCAAATTAGCTCTGATACCGTTCCATAAACCCAATATGTAAGAGACAAGACCTATTCCTTTTTCAGTGAACTGGACTCAACACCCCCTATTCACCGCACAAGAATATATCTGACTAGTAAGAATCTTCAAACCTATGTATTGATATCTCTCCGTAAGTGAGTCAAGGGGGTGTAAAGCGGCATAAACACAGCCGTGAAAAGCAGCTAAACCCCAATATAAAAATAAATTACTTTTCAAAACCCGTGAAACAAAGACAGTGAAAGAGAGAGAAATTCTTACAAAATTCGTTCAGGGGCTGTGATGCAACCTGGATTGACCATATCTAGACCCACAGCTGATTGAGACATAAGGGTGGACACTCTTGGGGCTGAGAGGTTCGGTGAGGTTGGGTGAGCCAACGCAGACCCTTTCAAGTAATACTGCATGGTACCCATCCCATGGGTCCCAAATCTCCAGGTTCAAGGGCATCTTCCTACGTCGAAAACAGGCATGAGAAACCCAGAAGATGGTACACCGTGTGATCGGGAAAGGTTTCTAAAACGCACCTCATTTCTCATCTCCTTTGCTCGGGTTCGCCATTCCAGCCGATTTACTAGCCATCTCCCTCCTTGGAGAATCAGCACCTTTAACCTCCTGTTCCGTACAGGTTGCAATTTGTCCTGAGGATGAACGGGAAGAGGGGGAACCAATGAGAGACTAGCTCTAGGTGTTGGGACAGGCACGGGTCACTCTATTTTCCCATCAGGAAGAAGAATTAAGCACAAGCTCAGCCTGCCCCCCAGAACCAGAAGAGGGCCTGAAGCAATCCTGCGCTTTTGCGGCCAGCTCCCAAAAAAGCGAGTTGAAAAATGGAGCTCAGGGGCACTGCAATTCACAAACCTGCAGAGTTTTAAATGATACCTCTCGTCCACAAATATATTAAGGGAAGGCAACGAAGAGGCTTTGAAAGCAAGGCAGAATTGCAGGAAACAGATTTCAGGAGGTAGATTCGAATCGCCTTGAAAGCACATGAAAAGCGGCAAAACGTGGACAATGATGCCCTTGGCCAAAAAGGGCGTATGCGTTTTTTCCTGAATATATTCAGGAAAAAACGCATACGCCCTTTTTGGCCAACCAAGCAACCTGGAAAGGCCAATCAGCGCTCCAAAGAAGTCTCGCTTCCCAGCGGGCAAAAGGGCCATGCGGAAAAAAGTGTCCAAACCAGAAATGCAGGACCGGCCATGGAGAAATGGGAGCCTTGCTACGCTGATGGGTGGGATGTAAATTGCCAACAGCCACTCTGGAGAAGTGTACGGTGTGTTCTGAAACATCTAAAAAACACAGCTTGGAGAGCATAGGGCACTTCCACTCATGGGCGTATAAATTGGGAAAACTAAAAATCAGCAAGACACAGGCACCCCAAAGTTTAGGGCTGCTCTGTTGACAAGAACCCCCACTTCATTACACCTTAAATATCCTAGGAAAGCGAAAAATGGATAAAGAAGTTGTGGTCCTCATGTACAATGGAATATCACTCAGCCATGAAATCCACGTCATAAGGCTAGTAGCAGCACGATGAGTGGATTTAGGTACGACGATTCTAAGTGAAATAAGTCACACAGAAAAAGACACTTATCATAAGATATCACTTAGAGAGGGAATGTAAAAACCGCTACACTTGAACTGAATTACAAAACAGAACAGAGTCACACGTTTAGAAAACACACTATGGCTGCTGAACGGGAAAGGTGAGGTGGGGTGATGCATAAAACAAGGGTTTCAAATTAGCTCTGATACCGTTCCATAAACCCAATATGTAAGAGACAAGACCTATTCCTTTTTCAGTGAACTGGACTCAACACCCCCTATTCACCGCACAAGAATATATCTGACTAGTAAGAATCTTCAAACCTATGTATTGATATCTCTCCGTAAGTGAGTCAAGGGGGTGTAAAGCGGCATAAACACAGCCGTGAAAAGCAGCTAAACCCCAATATAAAAATAAATTACTTTTCAAAACCCGTGAAACAAAGACAGTGAAAGAGAGAGAAATTCTTACAAAATTCGTTCAGGGGCTGTGATGCAACCTGGATTGACCATATCTAGACCCACAGCTGATTGAGACATAAGGGTGGACACTCTTGGGGCTGAGAGGTTCGGTGAGGTTGGGTGAGCCAACGCAGACCCTTTCAAGTAATACTGCATGGTACCCATCCCATGGGTCCCAAATCTCCAGGTTCAAGGGCATCTTCCTACGTCGAAAACAGGCATGAGAAACCCAGAAGATGGTACACCGTGTGATCGGGAAAGGTTTCTAAAACGCACCTCATTTCTCATCTCCTTTGCTCGGGTTCGCCATTCCAGCCGATTTACTAGCCATCTCCCTCCTTGGAGAATCAGCACCTTTAACCTCCTGTTCCGTACAGGTTGCAATTTGTCCTGAGGATGAACGGGAAGAGGGGGAACCAATGAGAGACTAGCTCTAGGTGTTGGGACAGGCACGGGTCACTCTATTTTCCCATCAGGAAGAAGAATTAAGCACAAGCTCAGCCTGCCCCCCAGAACCAGAAGAGGGCCTGAAGCAATCCTGCGCTTTTGCGGCCAGCTCCCAAAAAAGCGAGTTGAAAAATGGAGCTCAGGGGCACTGCAATTCACAAACCTGCAGAGTTTTAAATGATACCTCTCGTCCACAAATATATTAAGGGAAGGCAACGAAGAGGCTTTGAAAGCAAGGCAGAATTGCAGGAAACAGATTTCAGGAGGTAGATTCGAATCGCCTTGAAAGCACATGAAAAGCGGCAAAACGTGGACAATGATGCCCTTGGCCAAAAAGGGCGTATGCGTTTTTTCCTGAATATATTCAGGAAAAAACGCATACGCCCTTTTTGGCCAACCAAGCAACCTGGAAAGGCCAATCAGCGCTCCAAAGAAGTCTCGCTTCCCAGCGGGCAAAAGGGCCATGCGGAAAAAAGTGTCCAAACCAGAAATGCAGGACCGGCCATGGAGAAATGGGAGCCTTGCTACGCTGATGGGTGGGATGTAAATTGCCAACAGCCACTCTGGAGAAGTGTACGGTGTGTTCTGAAACATCTAAAAAACACAGCTTGGAGAGCATAGGGCACTTCCACTCATGGGCGTATAAATTGGGAAAACTAAAAATCAGCAAGACACAGGCACCCCAAAGTTTAGGGCTGCTCTGTTGACAAGAACCCCCACTTCATTACACCTGAAATATCCTAGGAAAGAGAAAAATGGATAAAGAAGTGGTGGTCCTCATGTACAATGGAATATCACTCAGCCATGAAATCCACGTCATAAGGCTAGTAGCAGCACGATGAGTGGATTTAGGTACGACGATTCTAAGTGAAATAAGTCACACAGAAAAAGACACTTATCATAAGATATCACTTAGAGAGGGAATGTAAAAACCGCTACACTTGAACTGAATTACAAAACAGAACAGAGTCACACGTTTAGAAAACACACTATGGCTGCTGAACGGGAAAGGTGAGGTGGGGTGATGCATAAAACAAGGGTTTCAAATTAGCTCCGATACCGTTCCATAAACCCAATATGTAAGAGACAAGACCTATTCCTTTTTCAGTGAACTGGACTCAACACCCCCTATTCACCGCACAAGAATATATCTGACTAGTAAGAATCTTCAAACCTATGTATTGATATCTCTCTGTAAGTGAGTCAAGGGGGTGTAAAGCGGCATAAACACAGCCGTGAAAAGCAGCTAATCCCCAATATAAAAATAAATTACTTTTCAAAACCCGTGAAACAAAGACAGTGAAAGAGAGAGAAATTCTTACAAAATTCGTTCAGGGGCTGTGATGCAACCTGGATTGACCATATCTAGACCCACAGCTGATTGAGACATAAGGGTGGACACTCTTGGGGCTGAGAGGTTCGGTGAGGTTGGGTGAGCCAACGCAGACCCTTTCAAGTAATACTGCATGGTACCCATCCCATGGGTCCCAAATCTCCAGGTTCAAGGGCATCTTCCTACGTCGAAAACAGGCATGAGAAACCCAGAAGATGGTACACCGTGTGATCGGGAAAGGTTTCTAAAACGCACCTCATTTCTCATCTCCTTTGCTCGGGTTCGCCATTCCAGCCGATTTACTAGCCATCTCCCTCCTTGGAGAATCAGCACCTTTAACCTCCTGTTCCGTACAGGTTGCAATTTGTCCTGAGGATGAACGGGAAGAGGGGGAACCAATGAGAGACTAGCTCTAGGTGTTGGGACAGGCACAGGTCACTCTATTTTCCCATCAGGAAGAAGAATTAAGCACAAGCTCAGCCTGCCCCCCAGAACCAGAAGAGGGCCTGAAGCAATCCTGCGCTTTTGCGGCCAGCTCCCAAAAAAGCGAGTTGAAAAATGGAGCTCAGGGGCACTGCAATTCACAAACCTGCAGAGTTTTAAATGATACCTCTCGTCCACAAATATATTAAGGGAAGGCAACGAAGAGGCTTTGAAAGCAAGGCAGAATTGCAGGAAACAGATTTCAGGAGGTAGATTCGAATCGCCTTGAAAGCACATGAAAAGCGGCAAAACGTGGACAATGATGCCCTTGGCCAAAAAGGGCGTATGCGTTTTTTCCTGAATATATTCAGGAAAAAACGCATACGCCCTTTTTGGCCAACCAAGCAACCTGGAAAGGCCAATCAGCGCTCCAAAGAAGTCTCGCTTCCCAGCGGGCAAAAGGACCATGCGGAAAAAAGTGTCCAAACCAGAAATGCAGGACCGGCCATGGAGAAATGGGAGCCTTGCTACGCTGATGGGTGGGATGTAAATTGCCAACAGCCACTCTGGAGAAGTGTACGGTGTGTTCTGAAACATCTAAAAAACACAGCTTGAAGAGCAAAGGGCACTTCCACTCATCGGCGTATAAATTGGGAAAACTAAAAATCAGCAAGACACAGGCACCCCAAAGTTTAGGGCTGCTCTGTTGACAAGAACCCCCACTTCATTACACCTTAAATATCCTAGGAAAGCGAAAAATGGATAAAGAAGTTGTGGTCCTCATGTACAATGGAATATCACTCAGCCATGAAATCCACGTCATAAGGCTAGTAGCAGCACGATGAGTGGATTTAGGTACGACGATTCTAAGTGAAATAAGTCACACAGAAAAAGACACTTATCATAAGATATCACTTAGAGAGGGAATGTAAAAACCGCCTACACTTGAACTGAATTACAAAACAGAACAGAGTCACACGTTTAGAAAACACACTATGGCTGCTGAACGGGAAAGGTGAGGTGGGGTGATGCATAAAACAAGGGTTTCAAATTAGCTCCGATACCGTTCCATAAACCCAATATGTAAGAGACAAGACCTATTCCTTTTTCAGTGAACTGGACTCAACACCCCCTATTCACCGCACAAGAATATATCTGACTAGTAAGAATCTTCAAACCTATGTATTGATATCTCTCTGTAAGTGAGTCAAGGGGGTGTAAAGCGGCATAAACACAGCCGTGAAAAGCAGCTAAACCCCATTATAAAAATAAATTACTTTTCAAAACCCGTGAAACAAAGGCAGTGAAAGAGAGAGAAATTCTTACAAAATTCGTTCAGGGGCTGTGATGCAACCTGGATTGACCATATCTAGACCCACAGCTGATTGAGACATAAGGGTGGACACTCTTGGGGCTGAGAGGTTCGGTGAGGTTGGGTGAGCCAACGCAGACCCTTTCAAGTAATACTGCATGGTACCCATCCCATGGGTCCCAAATCTCCAGGTTCAAGGGCATCTTCCTACGTCGAAAACAGGCATGAGAAACCCAGAAGATGGTACACCGTGTGATCGGGAAAGGTTTCTAAAACGCACCACATTTCTCATCTCCTTTGCTCGGGTTCGCCATTCCAGCCGATTTACTAGCCATCTCCCTCCTTGGAGAATCAGCACCTTTAACCTCCTGTTCTGTACAGGTTGCAATTTGTCCTGAGGATGAACGGGAAGAGGGGGAACCAATGAGAGACTAGCTCTAGGTGTTGGGACAGGCACAGGTCACTCTATTTTCCCATCAGGAAGAAGAATTAAGCACAAGCTCAGCCTGCCCCCCAGAACCAGAAGAGGGCCTGAAGCAATCCTGCGCTTTTGCGGCCAGCTCCCAAAAAAGCGAGTTGAAAAATGGAGCTCAGGGGCACTGCAATTCACAAACCTGCAGAGTTTTAAATGATACCTCTCGTCCACAAATATATTAAGGGAAGGCAACGAAGAGGCTTTGAAAGCAAGGCAGAATTGCAGGAAACAGATTTCAGGAGGTAGATTCGAATCGCCTTGAAAGCACATGAAAAGCGGCAAAACGTGGACAATGATGCCCTTGGCCAAAAAGGGCGTATGCGTTTTTTCCTGAATATATTCAGGAAAAAACGCATACGCCCTTTTTGGCCAACCAAGCAACCTGGAAAGGCCAATCAGCGCTCCAAAGAAGTCTCGCTTCCCAGCGGGCAAAAGGGCCATGCGGAAAAAAGTGTCCAAACCAGAAATGCTGGACCGGCCATGGAGAAATGGGAGCCTTGCTACGCTGATGGGTGGGATGTAACTTGCCAACAGCCACTCTGGAGAAGTGTACGGTGTGTTCTGAAACATCTAAAAAACACAGCTTGGAGAGCATAGCGCACTTCCACTCATGGGCGTATAAATTGGGAAAACTAAAAATCAGCAAGACACAGGCACCCCAAAGTTTAGGGCTGCTCTGTTGACAAGAACCCCCACTTCATTACACCTTAAATATCCTAGGAAAGCGAAAAATGGATAAAGAAGTGGTGGTCCTCATGTACAATGGAATATCACTCAGCCATGAAATCCACGTCATAAGGCTAGTAGCAGCACGATGAGTGGATTTAGGTACGACGATTCTAAGTGAAATAAGTCACACAGAAAAAGACACTTATCATAAGATATCACTTAGAGAGGGAATGTAAAAACCGCTACACTTGAACTGAATTACAAAACAGAACAGAGTCACACGTTCAGAAAACACACTATGGCTGCTGAACGGGAAAGGTGAGGTGGGGTGATGCATAAAACAAGGGTTTCAAATTAGCTCCGATACCGTTCCATAAACCCAATATGTAAGAGACAAGACCTATTCCTTTTTCAGTGAACTGGACTCAACACCCCCTATTCACCGCACAAGAATATATCTGACTAGTAAGAATCTTCAAACCTATGTATTGATATCTCTCTGTAAGTGAGTCAAGGGGGTGTAAAGCGGCATAAACACAGCCGTGAAAAGCAGCTAAACCCCATTATAAAAATAAATTACTTTTCAAAACCCGTGAAACAAAGGCAGTGAAAGAGAGAGAAATTCTTACAAAATTCGTTCAGGGGCTGTGATGCAACCTGGATTGACCATATCTAGACCCACAGCTGATTGAGACATAAGGGTGGACACTCTTGGGGCTGAGAGGTTCGGTGAGGTTGGGTGAGCCAACGCAGACCCTTTCAAGTAATACTGCATGGTACCCATCCCATGGGTCCCAAATCTCCAGGTTCAAGGGCATCTTCCTACGTCGAAAACAGGCATGAGAAACCCAGAAGATGGTACACCGTGTGATCGGGAAAGGTTTCTAAAACGCACCACATTTCTCATCTCCTTTGCTCGGGTTCGCCATTCCAGCCGATTTACTAGCCATCTCCCTCCTTGGAGAATCAGCACCTTTAACCTCCTGTTCTGTACAGGTTGCAATTTGTCCTGAGGATGAACGGGAAGAGGGGGAACCAATGAGAGACTAGCTCTAGGTGTTGGGACAGGCACAGGTCACTCTATTTTCCCATCAGGAAGAAGAATTAAGCACAAGCTCAGCCTGCCCCCCAGAACCAGAAGAGGGCCTGAAGCAATCCTGCGCTTTTGCGGCCAGCTCCCAAAAAAGCGAGTTGAAAAATGGAGCTCAGGGGCACTGCAATTCACAAACCTGCAGAGTTTTAAATGATACCTCTCGTCCACAAATATATTAAGGGAAGGCAACGAAGAGGCTTTGAAAGCAAGGCAGAATTGCAGGAAACAGATTTCAGGAGGTAGATTCGAATCGCCTTGAAAGCACATGAAAAGCGGCAAAACGTGGACAATGATGCCCTTGGCCAAAAAGGGCGTATGCGTTTTTTCCTGAATATATTCAGGAAAAAACGCATACGCCCTTTTTGGCCAACCAAGCAACCTGGAAAGGCCAATCAGCGCTCCAAAGAAGTCTCGCTTCCCAGCGGGCAAAAGGGCCATGCGGAAAAAAGTGTCCAAACCAGAAATGCAGGACCGGCCATGGAGAAATGGGAGCCTTGCTACGCTGATGGGTGGGATGTAACTTGCCAACAGCCACTCTGGAGAAGTGTACGGTGTGTTCTGAAACATCTAAAAAACACAGCTTGGAGAGCATAGGGCACTTCCACTCATGGGCGTATAAATTGGGAAAACTAAAAATCAGCAAGACACAGGCACCCCAAAGTTTAGGGCTGCTCTGTTGACAAGAACCCCCACTTCATTACACCTTAAATATCCTAGGAAAGCGAAAAATGGATAAAGAAGTGGTGGTCCTCATGTACAATGGAATATCACTCAGCCATGAAATCCACGTCATAAGGCTAGTAGCAGCACGATGAATGGATTTAGGTACGACGATTCTAAGTGAAATAAGTCACACAGAAAAAGACACTTATCATAAGATATCACTTAGAGAGGGAATGTAAAAACCGCTACACTTGAACTGAATTACAAAACAGAACAGAGTCACACGTTCAGAAAACACACTATGGCTGCTGAACGGGAAAGGTGAGGTGGGGTGATGCATAAAACAAGGGTTTCAAATTAGCTCCGATACCGTTCCATAAACCCAATATGTAAGAGACAAGACCTATTCCTTTTTCAGTGAACTGGACTCAACACCCCCTATTCACCGCACAAGAATATATCTGACTAGTAAGAATCTTCAAACCTATGTATTGATATCTCTCTGTAAGTGAGTCAAGGGGGTGTAAAGCGGCATAAACACAGCCGTGAAAAGCAGCTAAACCCCATTATAAAAATAAATTACTTTTCAAAACCCGTGAAACAAAGGCAGTGAAAGAGAGAGAAATTCTTACAAAATTCGTTCAGGGGCTGTGATGCAACCTGGATTGACCATATCTAGACCCACAGCTGATTGAGACATAAGGGTGGACACTCTTGGGGCTGAGAGGTTCGGTGAGGTTGGGTGAGCCAACGCAGACCCTTTCAAGTAATACTGCATGGTACCCATCCCATGGGTCCCAAATCTCCAGGTTCAAGGGCATCTTCCTACATCGAAAACAGGCATGAGAAACCCAGAAGATGGTACACCGTGTGATCGGGAAAGGTTTCTAAAACGCACCACATTTCTCATCTCCTTTGCTCGGGTTCGCCATTCCAGCCGATTTACTAGCCATCTCCCTCCTTGGAGAATCAGCACCTTTAACCTCCTGTTCTGTACAGGTTGCAATTTGTCCTGAGGATGAACGGGAAGAGGGGGAACCAATGAGAGACTAGCTCTAGGTGTTGGGACAGGCACAGGTCACTCTATTTTCCCATCAGGAAGAAGAATTAAGCACAAGCTCAGCCTGCCCCCCAGAACCAGAAGAGGGCCTGAAGCAATCCTGCGCTTTTGCAGCCAGCTCCCAAAAAAGCGAGTTGAAAAATGGAGCTCAGGGGCACTGCAATTCACAAACCTGCAGAGTTTTAAATGATACCTCTCGTCCACAAATATATTAAGGGAAGGCAACGAAGAGGCTTTGAAAGCAAGGCAGAATTGCAGGAAACAGATTTCAGGAGGTAGATTCGAATCGCCTTGAAAGCACATGAAAAGCGGCAAAACGTGGACAATGATGCCCTTGGCCAAAAAGGGCGTATGCGTTTTTTCCTGAATATATTCAGGAAAAAACGCATACGCCCTTTTTGGCCAACCAAGCAACCTGGAAAGGCCAATCAGCGCTCCAAAGAAGTCTCGCTTCCCAGCGGGCAAAAGGGCCATGCGGAAAAAAGTGTCCAAACCAGAAATGCAGGACCGGCCATGGAGAAATGGGAGCCTTGCTACGCTGATGGGTGGGATGTAACTTGCCAACAGCCACTCTGGAGAAGTGTACGGTGTGTTCTGAAACATCTAAAAAACACAGCTTGGAGAGCATAGGGCACTTCCACTCATGGGCGTATAAATTGGGAAAACTAAAAATCAGCAAGACACAGGCACCCCAAAGTTTAGGGCTGCTCTGTTGACAAGAACCCCCACTTCATTACACCTTAAATATCCTAGGAAAGCGAAAAATGGATAAAGAAGTTGTGGTCCTCATGTACAATGGAATATCACTCAGCCATGAAATCCACGTCATAAGGCTAGTAGCAGCACGATGAGTGGATTTAGGTACGACGATTCTAAGTGAAATAAGTCACACAGAAAAAGACACTTATCATAAGATATCACTTAGAGAGGGAATGTAAAAACCGCTACACTTGAACTGAATTACAAAACAGAACAGAGTCACACGTTCAGAAAACACACTATGGCTGCTGAACGGGAAAGGTGAGGTGGGGTGATGCATAAAACAAGGGTTTCAAATTAGCTCCGATACCGTTC